>NC_031972.2:1730613-1985613 GCF_001858045.2 Oreochromis niloticus | reverse complement strand
CCAAAAAAAAAATCTACAAGAACACATGAATGTGACATGAATTAATGTTACCAAGTTCTTTCTGTGATACTCTTTATTTACATTCACTTTAATTGATTTATTCCTTTTATTTCTGTTTTTATCGCTGCACCGTTTTCTCTGTTAACATCTTTTTCTAATAACAGGAAATCTGTCAAGCAGACAAATGCAGATCCAAAGTGCAGAAAAACAAATGCAAATAAAATTTACACCCTAGCATGAAACGATTAGCCTAAAATGATGTTTAATAATCTTTCTGGACTGTGTTGAAGCAATATTTCTTTATTTTCTCTGGCCCAACATGAACGACCTGCAGTCAGGCTGACGGCTCTGTGTTGTTTACATCACACGTGAAATATTCCCTTCATGCAGCTTTGCAGGCAGCGTTTTCCTGCCAGTCGGCTTGCAGGGATCAATGTTCGTCCACAAAAGACAAAAACCGTCCGCAATGCAGACACTGAAGAAGAGCGAAAGGTAAAGTCCAGGCTCAGCATGAGGTAAAGAGTACACTCAGAGTACTCAGAGTACTCAGAGTTGTCTATCCGTGCTCGCTGTGGCGCCTTTGCCTTCAGAGTTCTGGGTAAGCGGCGTGTCGTGCGTGTCGTCGGTTGCTAGGCTGCGGGCTGTTTGTCTGAGCATCCGTCAACAGCTCCACATCTTTATTTCATGACGCTAACAGCTGTCAGAGGAAGCTGCTTCACGCCACCGCCACCGTGTGTTTGAACAGCAGCTCTGGGGAAATTCGCTGCCGTCGGCATCAGATAACAGCTTCACACCTTTATGAGGCCGGCCTATCAGAGGGAGCGATCACACTGATGGCGTTACTGAGAGGAAGTCACCCAACCAGAAACAGAACCGTGCTTTAGTTTGTGCAGCGAAAACAAAAGCACGCAGGTAAAAAGGTTTAGGGTGGAGAAAAGGCTCCATCAGCTGATGAAGGTCAGGTGACCTGCAGACACACAGGTACAGTTTAAATTCACTCACAGCAGCAGAAGCACCTCAGCCTGACTCCTGGTCAAACACTGCCCCTGCTGGTGGCAGTCTGAGCTAAATCTGCACAGGACACGGACAACTCATCCTCCTCTGTCACTCCGACCTTTTGCATGTTCCCTTCACTGCATCCATGAACCTCCTCTGAGCTCTGAGCTCTTCTCCTCCTGCTCCACCCTTCACCTTTCCTTCTCTGCACACGCTCAGACCATCTCAGCCTCTCTGAGTCTGAGCGGTCCCCCTGATAACAGGATTCTGTCCACACTGCTCACTCGCAACGAACATCCGAGCATCTCCACATCTCCAAACCTTCACAGCAGCTTTCACCTCCATCTTTAAACCTTTCCTTTCACCCCTGGCACTCTTTCTCCACCCACTCCACCCTGCCTGCACACTCCTCTTGAACCTGGAGCTGCTGCTTCCTGTACCGTTGGACTGAGAGCTGACTCACTGTTGCCCCCTCAGGTGCAGAGTAGCATTAACATCCACAGTTGTAGTGCCTTCAAGTGGGAGGGCCCAAATGAGACCTCCATCGCAGAGTCAGAGAGCTGATTGGTCGATGCTTCTAAACACTTCATTATGTCACAATAACCCCACGTTCTTCATCATGTTTGTGTTGCTGCTGTCAGTCGAGGCGTCCGTCCTTCTGTCCCATCAATGAGAAGCCGGACAAAGAGGGCGCCGAGGATTCTGGGAAAACGGCGGTGGTGTTTTCTCTGAAGAACGAGGTCGGCTGTCTGGTCAAAGCTCTCAGACTGTTTCAGGTCAGGAAGCCCTCAAAAACAGATCACACCTGAACCTCTGCCCCGCCTCCACCTTCACCCTCTCTCTCCTCACGTCCTCCCGCAGGAGAAGCACGTGAACCTGAACCACATCGAGTCTCGGATGTCGAAGCGAGTTCCTAACGAGGTGGAGATCTTTGCAGACTGCAGCTGCAGCAAGAAAGAATTCAACGAGCTGCTGGAGCACCTCAAAGACCACGTGAACATCGTGTCCTTCAATACGCCAGCACATGTGTGGTGTGTCGAAGCAGGTATGAGCACGCTCAGACGCACACACCTGGATTTCTGGGTGCTTTCTGTTTTTGTCTTTACAGCTACTGCTTTAGTTTTAGTCGACTAAATGTGATGTGATTACAGCCAATGTAATCTGAAATTAATTTAGTGACTCAAATCTAAAATGTAAAAGTTTGTCGTGTTTTGAGAGGTGAGTGTTTCTCCACGCTGTTTACAAAGACTGCATCTCTTCTTCTCTTCCTCTTCTGTTGCGTTTTCATGGGAGTGGGCTGAATTGCCCCTCCCTCGCTGATTATCAGGAGCAGATCAAACGCTGCACAAGGAGGTCACTTGTGATTGGATCACTTCACACTCACCCCGCCATTTCTGTAGTACCTGATTAGTTCATCTTGTTTTGACTAAAAGAGTGGCCAGTTTCTAGATACGTGCATAAAACGCCAAAGGTGGAGGAAAAGAGAAGTTGTAGGTGTTCGCATGCCGTGGAGCAACATTTATGGGATCACACCTGTTTTATTGCTGGAGAAGGCGTCCACTTCACCAAAGAAACAAAAACAGAAAGGAAAGAGACAATGCCATCGACATCTAAACAAAATACATTGTCTTCCTCCGCAGCTCAAGTTCATCTCCTGAGCTGAAGTCAGGGAGCTAACACATGAAAACATGCATAAACTAGCCCATTTATTCCTGATATTGTCACATTTTGCCAGTTAGTGTCCTAAAAATCACACTTTTCCTATGATAAACAGTTTTGACATTCTCACATTGTATGACAGCAGCTCACACAGGCTAACCAACGCTAACAAAGCAGCTAACACAAGCTAAAAGCAGCAAAAACTGCAGCTAACAGAGGGTAACAATAGCTAAAAAGGCTAACAAACAGTAACAGCAGCTAGCAAACACTATTAAAAACTAACAGAGACTAAGAGCAGCTAACAGAGGCTAACAGAGCAGCTAACACGAGCTAAAAGCAGCTAAAACTGCAGCTAACAGAGGCTAAGAATAGCTAAAAAGGCTAACAAACACTAACAGCAGGTAGCGGACACTATCAACAACTAACAGAGGCTAAGAGCAGCTAAAATAGCAGCGCTTACCAACAGCAAAGTTCAGGATATCCTCAACAGCTCAGCTCAGTATCGCTGTCAACAGTCAGAAGTGAGCCTGTTTTAATCGACTTCGTATCAGATTCCTTTAAGAAAGTTTTACAGCCTCTTCAAGACTAAATGAAGGCGGAGCTTCTCACCAAGCATTGACCTCTGAGGTAAACAGTGGACTGGTACAGTAAAAACTGGCCAGATCCTGTCTGAAATGACTCACTACAGATGAATGTTGGACGGAGTTTTTGAGGAGACTCAGGGGTAAAACTTTTTTAAAAAAGGAATATTGCAAAGTATTTAATCAACTGTATCCATGTTTTATTTCCTAATTTATTGCTAATTGTCGATATTATTCAAATAGTGAATAGAAAAATGGTTTGATACACAAACAGTCGTAGAACATGCTGGCCACCGTGGACAGTACGGTCTAAATGTAATATTTTCTCTTTGCTGAGTAAAATGTTTGTCCTACAGCAGCCACCATAGCTAGGATTATATGAGGGCCAAGAAAACAGAACTCAGCTGACTCAGTCTGCAATCGACTGATATACACACTGTAAAATGAAAAGCATGAATGTAAAAGTTTGACTGACAGGCAAAGCGTTGTGAGTGTTTGAGCGTTGTGAGGCTTCTCTGTGTTCTCCTCAGATGAAGACGAGGTTCCCTGGTTTCCCATGAAGATCTCTGAGTTGGATCAGTGCTCTCACAGAGTGCTGATGTACGGGTCCGAGCTGGACGCCGACCATCCCGTGAGTCGTTTCAGTTCAACTTTATTTATAAAGAACAGCTCACAGACGCCTGCAGCGTGAGTTCATCTTACGGTGCGTTCACACCAAATGCGATAGACGCGACCAAAAAGCGCCAGACGCCCCTAGCTGGTGGCGTGCACATTTGCACCTCGAAGCGCGTCCAAAGCGAATTGGTCGCGCTTTAAAATATGCAATTTTCACGCGCGTGAAGCGGAAATGTGGGAGGAAGTAGTGCCAGACGGTATGTTTGCCAGATGGCAGCTGTTGATCTAGCGTTTGAAGAGAGTGTCTCCCTTCTCTATTCACTGTGGAGAGCAGAGCAGCGGCGTAAAGGACGCGTTACACATTAGTCATTACAAAAATTTATTTGAAATAATATTAAGATGCTCAAACAGAAAAACATTAAACATAAATATATAAAATATAACTTTTTACAGAGAGACAGGAATAAAAAGGACCCAGCTTAGAGTGGAAGAGCCTCAGGGAGAAGGAGGAGAAAAACAAGAACATTGTCTCTGCCCTGGAGAGCTGCTGCCTCATCAGAAAACTACTGATTGCTAGAATGAATGGCTTTGGCTGGACCTGCCCCTTTGAACTAGGTCAGAGCATCACGTCACCAGGCTCCTGATTGGTTGTTGCAGAGCGACTTGACGCTTGAGTTGAGATTTTTCCAACTCGAGCGGTAGACGCGATAAGCGCGGATGCGTCAGTCGCGCTACTTGGTTGCCTGAATCAGGCAGAAAAGCGTTTTCGCAACGCAAATCTGCTTCTGAAGTTTCGCGTGACCCCCAGTCGTGCTCCTCCATTGACTCTACATGTAAACATGAAGCTCTGGTCGCGTCTATCGCGTTCGGTGTGAACGCACCCTTACACTCGAGACAAAGAGGGGGGCAGAGTGCAGTGTTTAGGGCCTTTGTGTGCAGGTCAGGGTGTTAAGTTTCTCCTTCAGGCCTTCAGGCTCATCTCCTTGTGCACCTCTGGACCTCCTCCAGCTGTTTTCATTCAAGAGGAAACTTTAACTGAGCCTGCAGCTGTCCAGCCTGTAGGTCAGGAAGTGAGACCTGCAGAGTGAGTTCCTCACCACAAGTTGAGGTGCTGAGTTCAATGTGCTGCTCATCTGCCCCCTCACGTGGAAGAGGCGGGGATTTTTACAGACACCTGCTCGCTCTTCAATCTACACGCAACAAATTCGTCTTTGGGGCTTCGACACGCTGGAGGAGGTCTAACTGACGTGTCAGATCTCAGCCTTTCTTGGCGGGACGTACGAACGGCAGCAAAGCCCCAAGCAGCCCAGAGGTGCACGCGAAGGTAGCAGAAAGCCGGGCATGATGGGATATCTGTACTCTGACTGTGTGTCCACTTCCTTCCTGTCAGGGGTTTAAAGATAATGTTTATCGCCAGCGCAGGAAGTACTTTGTGGAAGTGGCCATGAATTATAAGTTGTAAGTATGTTCGTCCGTGTCCTTGTGTTTTCTCGTGTTTCACCTCTCAAGTGTTTCACGTCTCATGTGCCCTTCCCCCCACAGTGGGCAGCCCATCCCTCGTATCGAGTACACGGAGGAGGAGGTGAGGACGTGGGGCGTGGTGTTCAGAGAGCTGACCAAACTGTACCCGACTCACGCCTGCAAAGAGTACCTGAAGAACCTACCGCTGCTCACTAAGCACTGTGGCTACAGAGAGGACAACATCCCGCAGCTGGAGGACGTCTCACTCTTCCTCAGAGGTACGTCTCTCTGAACACGTTGGGTCCAGGTAAGCCGCTCACCTGAGTCCTGGTAAGCCGCTCACCTGGACTCAGGTGACCCATGAGTCATATTACAGATTCCAGAAGTTCTGCTGAAACATGAAGCGCTGTTGGTGACTGCCCCGCCTCTTTGATGACATAATCCCTGCGCGGTGACGTTTGTTGACGGATGAAAACGTGCCAGAGCTGAACAGGGTGATGACCTCACTTCCTGTGTGACTTCCTGTGTTTTTCAGAGCGCTCTGGCTTCACCGTTCGCCCGGTGGCGGGTTATCTGTCTCCCAGAGACTTCCTGGCTGGTTTGGCCTACAGAGTCTTCAACTGCACTCAGTACGTCCGGCACAGCACCGACCCGCTCTACACCCCCGAGCCGTGAGTACCTCCACCTCACATCCACCTTTCATCCATCTCTAGTTTGATAAGTTTAATGATCTCCAGCTCAGCATCACGCAGACAAAAAGGTGAAAAATACTCTCTGTAAATTCACTAGTTGTAGTGACACTTCTTTCCTCCACCTCCTCTCAGAGATACGTGTCACGAGCTGCTGGGTCACGTCCCCCTGCTGGCTGATCCAAAGTTCGCCCAGTTTTCTCAGGAGATCGGTCTGGCCTCGTTGGGAGCGTCTGACGAGGACGTTCAGAAACTCGCCACAGTGAGTTTCATCGTCATGGTAATGCTGCAGAGGGTTCAAATCCAGCTGTGGGAGGTTTACAGAAGACTTAGGATCAAAGAAATGGAAATAAATCAGTAAAATTATAAATAAATCTCTCTTTAAGAGTAATGGTACTAAAAATAGCAGCTGTATGACATTAAATATTTTATACCCTATTACATGTTAATTATATTATTTAGAAAATAATTTTTGCATGTTTTATTTGAGAACGATGAGAGTCTTATTCTCATCTTATTTAATGATGAAGTGTCAGCTGATGGTGGCGCTAGAAAAACATGTTTCATCACCAACATGTTTTAACTTTACAGCATCACTTTAAAGTGGATCTGTTCTGTTAGAGTAACAGAGTAAAAGTACTCAGTTACTTTGAAGCCCTCTAACTCAGTACAAAACAGAATCAACAATGCAAAGACATGCGCTCTAAAGACTCAGTTTCACACAGTTTTTATAGTCATACATCTCCATGACATCACAGAGATGGGACAGAAGCCCCACCCAGCTGCTGCTCAGAGCTTCTGTTTGTGAGGGTTAGCGAGGTTACACCCCCTGTGGTGCAAACTGGTATCACATGAAAGCACAGGCCATCTGAACTTCAGCTGATGTCTCTAACACAGAGGTTTGGACATGATTCCATAGAAACCATTTTTAAAGAGATCAATCAGTGATGGAGCCTCCTGTGTTTCAGTGTTATTTCTTCACCATCGAGTTCGGACTGTGCAAACAGGACGGTCAGCTGAGAGCTTATGGAGCCGGTTTACTGTCGTCTATTGGAGAGCTGAGGGTAACACACACACAACGCACACACACACACAACGCACACACACACACACAACGCACACACACACACATGCATGCACGCACACACAGATGGTGGAAGTGATGTTTGTCTCCTGATGTTTTTCCCAGCATGCCCTGTCTGAAAAGGCATGTGTGAAGATGTTTGACCCGAAGACGACCTGTAACCAGGAGTGTCTCATCACCACCTTCCAGGAGGTTTACTTCGTGTCGGAGAGCTTCGAGGAGGCCAAGGAGAAGATGAGGTAAGCAGCGAGTAGTCCCTGAATGTATCGTGAGTGTTTTAAAGTCTGAACAGGAACTAAACTCCTGCCTGGACCGAGCCCGCCGTGACTTCCTGTGCGTGCTTCCTTTTCCACAGAGAGTTTGCAAAGACAATAAAGCGCCCGTTCTCTGTGTACTACAACCCGTACACTCAGAGCGTCGACCTGCTCAAAGACACCCGCAGCATCGAGGACGTGGTGCAGGACCTGCGCAGCGACCTCACCACCGTCTGCGACGCCTTGGAGAAGATGAACACCTACATGGGCATCTGAAGCTGGGGATGCACCACCAAGCTTCTGCAGAACATCAGCCGCCATCACGCATCCATCTACGCCTCTGAGTCCAATGTAGCAACCACAGGAAGTTATCAGCTCTCATACCGGCTCATAGTCTGTATCACAGCACTACGAATCCATCAATGACGACTTACTGATCAGCTCAAAGGTTACCGAGACCCTGCCCAAGCAGCTGCAGGTGTTTCCTCATGAAGGCAGATCCAGGACGAGGCCCGCTCCCTGTAAGGCTCCCCACGCCGATCCAAAGCTGCGTTCACACGAACCACAGAGCAAAGTTTCACCTCGCTGCGTGCAGCATTCACGTCCCCCCGTCGCTCCATTTGACCACCTGCAAAGAGTCAAAGGCCTGTTTTTGGCACTTTCAAACCATTTAAGTTCATCTGAATCCCGTCTCGTTCGCTGCATTTCCGGCTGAACCGCTGCAAAGCATGGCAGCGGTTAGCTCAATACGATCAACTCATCAGAGCAGCAGGTCATGAGTAAGAAGGATGTCCAATAAGACCCTCGCACGTTGACTCACCTCTTTCAAAACCCCCTTCAGCCGACCCGCAGTCCATTGTAAAAATTAACTTTCTGTAATTTTTCACCTCAAAGACCTGTTTCTCCTTTACATTGGCGCCAAACTGCACAGGCTACCATGGCACTTACTCAGCTGTGTGATGGATCCACAGTTCAGCTCAAAGTGAACAAGAAGAGAAATCGTGCGACTCCCGCCTCATTCACACTGCGATTCCTCTGGCGTCCGTCTGAGCTCTCGCCATACTTCCTGTCAGCAGGATCGAGTGAATACATTGTTTATTGCATCAAAGCGCATTCGCCTCTCTTCGTGTTGCGTTGTTTTCGATGTCATGGCGTGAAAGCTTCCCTTCGTGTTTGGTGTGAACGCTCCATCTGAAGGTCCTCCCCTCTGATGAGCTTTGAGCATCGAGGTCACGTGACTATAGAGCATCAATGAGTCATGTGATCTGACTGAGGAGGGGAAGAGTTTGTGTGATCTGTGGACTGAACAGGCGGCGCTCTCAGCCTTTGCTGACTGGCCGTGGCTGACTGAACTTCCTGTGCTGCTGTGTTGTTTCTGTACACACCTGTAAATGATGAACCATTAAAGCTCCCGAGTGTCGCAGGTCTCTGTGTCTTCATTTTTACTTGCAGCCCGCCTGCACCAGCAAAGGGCGTCCGACAGGTGGGGCTACCTGTGGTTTTAGTCCAAGGTCACAGTCTGCTGAAGTCCTCTGACACCCACCCTCATCATGGTACAAACTCAGTGTGTCCTCCAGATATTTGTGGGTGGTGGTTTGTTTTTGGCTGACTTATGGTTATAGTTTCGGGCCCTTCCTGAACAGCTGGGGGGTTTAGGGTTTTAGAGAGAGGTTTGACTTTTAACCGAGACTCGGAGTCGTTCCATCAGAGTCGGCTTTTCAGTGAGTTTGTGTCAGTGGGACGTGATCCTGTTTTCAGGCTTCATGGCCCCACACCCAGCTTTAACCCAGGTTTGAATCTGCAGCTCATAGAAAGGAGAAATGTCCTCTTTCTCTTTTAACCTTGTTCAAACGTAAAGGCACAGCTTTTTCTTAAAGTCTGGAAAAACTCTTTCCTAATTGGATCAGGCTGATGTACCACTGTACTGAAGGAAGGATTAGGACCCAGAGTGCAGGACGAAGGAGACGAGATGTGGAAGCACTTCAACTTTGTTACTGGGAACTTATGAAGAAGAGAATAAACATGAAACTAAGGTTAGACAGCAGGAATATGAGGAACGACACAACAAAGGATGCAGACAAACAAAGGGTTTAAATTCACAAGAGGGAATGGGCAAAGTGGAGACACCTGGGGAACACAGGTGAACTGAATCTGACTAATAAAACGGGGGAAGCAGAACTGCACATGACACAAAGAACTATCAAAATAAAACAGGAACTAACTGAACAGGTGACAGATTCAATACCAACAGAAAGGTAAACCAAGACGGAGGACTAAACACAGATAAGATATAAAGTAAATGTACACAACCTTCTACTAAAGACTGGGTGATGGTTACACTGAGAAAGAAAGTACATGAGTTAATAATAAAGGGGAGGGGCTCACAGAGTGCAGGTGCTAAGGTGAGTACAAGGTACGACCTGTAACGAGTGACCCAAAGAGCTGAGACGGCGACGACATGTCTGCAACATATGGCGGCGCGCGAAAAGGCTTGTGCACAGCGCCAAAAGTTAAGGCCGAGTTTTTAAAAGTGATGAAGAGCAGGCAAAACGTGTGAGGTCCTACAGCAGCAGCATTTCAATTTAAAGACGTAGCCTGGAACACATCCAGCTGAAACGCATCAGAACCAACACAATAAAACTTTTACTGTCAGTGACATGGCTAAAAGAACCTGACGCAGGTGTTTACTTCCTGATCGGTTAGATTCTCTAATGAGCCTAGAAATCCCTCCCTGGATCTTCGGACTAATAATTCCTACTTAGTAATTTTCCTTCTTTTACCGAGTCACCTCCTTTCAGCTTCTGCAGCGTCACGGTTTAAACTGGGACGTTTCCTTTAACCGAACCCCTTCCACACAGTTTGGTCTTGTCAAAGAGGTGAAAGGATTTTAAAGAGGTAGATGTGACTCATAAACACATAAAAGTAAAGCACCAACCCTCCGAAGGATCATTTACAAAGAACAGAAACTAAAGACATGTTTTTGTTGGTAAAATAAAGAATTCAGGTTGTTGACTTTTAGTTTCAGTGGACTGTGATGGCAGACTGAAACATTCACGGTGTGTCACAGTCAGGCTACGGCACAGAAACACCTCCGGGCAGTTATTTGGGTTCATGTTTGAGCCCCAAACTTTATTTTAGCTTGCAGTCTGGTCCTGTTACCTCTATCGTGTAAACATGTGCGTGGACTGACCCACAGGCACGACGTGCTCCTCAGCTTCCTGACACTCTGCTGCCACCACGCTGTGGCTTTCCCTCTTTATCGAAAGCAATACTCGACTGTGAGCTTCTTCAACTGTGAGATGAGCGCCACGTGCTGTAGAGTCATCCAGCCCGCTGCACCTCCTACAAAACACCTTGTGTAGATGAGTTGGTGAAATCAGAACTAGTTTATTTTAAGGAAATGATTTCTTTACTCTCTCATAAACACAGGCTGGTAATAACGAGGCTGAAGAGTGTGCAGGAAGCTGCATCTGGTCAGCAGGAAAAAATAAACGTGGAAGAGTTGGCTGGATTTGCTGCAGTGATGACGTGAGGTTACAGCCTCGTGCAATAAAGAGCATTTATGTTGTATCACAATAAGAGCTGATCACTTAGTTTCACTAACCCGTCGGCGCTACAGCAGCCGTTTGTCCTGAAACAACCATAATCTCCACATTTTCCACAGTTTGACTTTTTTCTCAAAAAGACCAACAATAATTTTTTTTTCTTCACCAATGGCTGTCAGTTAATACCTGTCCATTAGGTCATGAGATTTGAAGATGGCGCCAGCAGTATGCATGGCGACACGTCAGTCAACTCTGCTAGCTTTGCTTTGGCTTTCGCTAGCCTTATCCTTTTCTATTTTATCCCAAAATGCCCTCGCTCTGCATGTGTACAATCGCCAGTTACTCTTAGAAATCAAAGCATCGTATGACCTGGCTCTTAAACAAACGGAGACAGGAGATGATTATAGGCCTCCTCCACCACTTTTTGAGCCCTATATTCCGGTTTATCTGTGCCAACACTCCTACACCACTTCCTGGAAGAAGCGCACGAGGAAACGAGGAAAGCGGGCTGGTACACTCATCAAAGTCCGAGCTCTTCTCCGTGCTTCTCGTGGAACTACTGGACCAGCAGAGTGCATCTTTAGATGGATCCTGCCTGTTGTCCCTGGAGCTCCCACGACACTTGATCCCCCGCTCTCAGCTTTCTATTTCCCTAAGCGGCCTCGGACCCGTGGATGCGGTGTGGACCACAGAAATCTTCGCACACTTAACCGAGCTGGAACATCTGATGTTAGGATCTACACACTCCAAATGGCTTTAGTAAATGTAAGATCATTAGCAAACAAGACGTTTGTATTAAATGACTTCCTAAAGTCACAACAGTTGGACTTTGTTTCTGACAGAAACATGGCTTCAACCTGGTGAGTCTGTAGCTTTTTCGGAACTGGTTCCTCCTAATTTCTCATTCTTCAGTCTCCCTCGGCCCTCTGGTGGGGGGGGAGGCTTAGCCACCGTGTTCAACGCTCATTTTCATTGCCATCAAACATTACAGCACGACTCATTTTCTAGTTTTGAACTCCAGCTGTTTGAGTTACACCTGAACTCTGCTGCGCCTTTGCTGTGTGCCCTCCTATACCATCCTCCCAAGTTTAATAAGGATTTTATCAAAGAGTTTTCAGGTTTTATGGCTGGAATTGTTCTTAATTTCGACAGTTTTTTAATCCTTGGTGATTTTAACATCCATGTCTGCTGTGACTCTAAACCTTTGGTCAAGGACTTTTTAAATATTATTGACTCTTTTAACTTGACCCAGTGGGTTGCCGGACCCACGCATGAAAAAGGTCACACACTGGACTTGGTGCTCTCCCATGGGCTGGATGTGTGCATCACAGAAATATCTGAGTTGCGCGTCTCCGATCATCTTCCTGTGTTGTTCACCCGACATGACTACAGACGCGCCGAAAGGAGATGGAAAAAGGACAGATTGCACGTTTCCCTACAGATTTTAAGGACTCGTCTTTCTGCTTACCAAGATGCTGTAAAAACTGCAAAGACAAAGTTTGTCTCAAACTTAGTGTCAGTAAACAGTCACAGGCCTCAGGTATTTTTTAATGTCCTTAATCGCTTTCTTAGTTCACGTGATAATGCTGGAGTCATTTCTTCACCAAGTATGTGCGATGATTTTTTAGCATTTTTTAATGACAAGATTCTATCCATTAGGGCTCTTGTCTCGTCGTCTGCTGCCTCAGACGAGGGGTCAGGGTAACACACACACAACGCACACACACACACAACGCACACACACACACACAACGCACACACACACACATGCATGCACGCACACACAGATGGTGGAAGTGATGTTTGTCTCCTGATGTTTTTCCCAGCATGCCCTGTCTGAAAAGGCATGTGTGAAGATGTTTGACCCGAAGACGACCTGTAACCAGGAGTGTCTCATCACCACCTTCCAGGAGGTTTACTTCGTGTCGGAGAGCTTCGAGGAGGCCAAGGAGAAGATGAGGTAAGCAGCGAGTAGTCCCTGAATGTATCGTGAGTGTTTTAAAGTCTGAACAGGAACTAAACTCCTGCCTGGACCGAGCCCGCCGTGACTTCCTGTGCGTGCTTCCTTTTCCACAGAGAGTTTGCAAAGACAATAAAGCGCCCGTTCTCTGTGTACTACAACCCGTACACTCAGAGCGTCGACCTGCTCAAAGACACCCGCAGCATCGAGGACGTGGTGCAGGACCTGCGCAGCGACCTCACCACCGTCTGCGACGCCTTGGAGAAGATGAACACCTACATGGGCATCTGAAGCTGGGGATGCACCACCAAGCTTCTGCAGAACATCAGCCGCCATCACGCATCCATCTACGCCTCTGAGTCCAATGTAGCAACCACAGGAAGTTATCAGCTCTCATACCGGCTCATAGTCTGTATCACAGCACTACGAATCCATCAATGACGACTTACTGATCAGCTCAAAGGTTACCGAGACCCTGCCCAAGCAGCTGCAGGTGTTTCCTCATGAAGGCAGATCCAGGACGAGGCCCGCTCCCTGTAAGGCTCCCCACGCCGATCCAAAGCTGCGTTCACACGAACCACAGAGCAAAGTTTCACCTCGCTGCGTGCAGCATTCACGTCCCCCCGTCGCTCCATTTGACCACCTGCAAAGAGTCAAAGGCCTGTTTTTGGCACTTTCAAACCATTTAAGTTCATCTGAATCCCGTCTCGTTCGCTGCATTTCCGGCTGAACCGCTGCAAAGCATGGCAGCGGTTAGCTCAATACGATCAACTCATCAGAGCAGCAGGTCATGAGTAAGAAGGATGTCCAATAAGACCCTCGCACGTTGACTCACCTCTTTCAAAACCCCCTTCAGCCGACCCGCAGTCCATTGTAAAAATTAACTTTCTGTAATTTTTCACCTCAAAGACCTGTTTCTCCTTTACGTTGGCGCCAAACTGCACAGGCTACCATGGCACTTACTCAGCTGTGTGATGGATCCACAGTTCAGCTCAAAGTGAACAAGAAGAGAAATCGTGCGACTCCCGCCTCATTCACACTGCGATTCCTCTGGCGTCCGTCTGAGCTCTCGCCATACTTCCTGTCAGCAGGATCGAGTGAATACATTGTTTATTGCATCAAAGCGCATTCGCCTCTCTTCGTGTTGCGTCGTTTTCGATGTCATGGCGTGAAAGCTTCCCTTCGTGTTTGGTGTGAACGCTCCATCTGAAGGTCCTCCCCTCTGATGAGCTTTGAGCATCGAGGTCACGTGACTATAGAGCATCAATGAGTCATGTGATCTGACTGAGGAGGGGAAGAGTTTGTGTGATCTGTGGACTGAACAGGCGGCGCTCTCAGCCTTTGCTGACTGGCCGTGGCTGACTGAACTTCCTGTGCTGCTGTGTTGTTTCTGTACACACCTGTAAATGATGAACCATTAAAGCTCCCGAGTGTCGCAGGTCTCTGTGTCTTCATTTTTACTTGCAGCCCGCCTGCACCAGCAAAGGGCGTCCGACAGGTGGGGCTACCTGTGGTTTTAGTCCAAGGTCACAGTCTGCTGAAGTCCTCTGACACCCACCCTCATCATGGTACAAACTCAGTGTGTCCTCCAGATATTTGTGGGTGGTGGTTTGTTTTTGGCTGACTTATGGTTATAGTTTCGGGCCCTTCCTGAACAGCTGGGGGGTTTAGGGTTTTAGAGAGAGGTTTGACTTTTAACCGAGACTCGGAGTCGTTCCATCAGAGTCGGCTTTTCAGTGAGTTTGTGTCAGTGGGACGTGATCCTGTTTTCAGGCTTCATGGCCCCACACCCAGCTTTAACCCAGGTTTGAATCTGCAGCTCATAGAAAGGAGAAATGTCCTCTTTCTCTTTTAACCTTGTTCAAACGTAAAGGCACAGCTTTTTCTTAAAGTCTGGAAAAACTCTTTCCTAATTGGATCAGGCTGATGTACCACTGTACTGAAGGAAGGATTAGGACCCAGAGTGCAGGACGAAGGAGACGAGATGTGGAAGCACTTCAACTTTGTTACTGGGAACTTATGAAGAAGAGAATAAACATGAAACTAAGGTTAGACAGCAGGAATATGAGGAACGACACAACAAAGGATGCAGACAAACAAAGGGTTTAAATTCACAAGAGGGAATGGGCAAAGTGGAGACACCTGGGGAACACAGGTGAACTGAATCTGACTAATAAAACGGGGGAAGCAGAACTGCACATGACACAAAGAACTATCAAAATAAAACAGGAACTAACTGAACAGGTGACAGATTCAATACCAACAGAAAGGTAAACCAAGACGGAGGACTAAACACAGATAAGATATAAAGTAAATGTACACAACCTTCTACTAAAGACTGGGTGATGGTTACACTGAGAAAGAAAGTACATGAGTTAATAATAAAGGGGAGGGGCTCACAGAGTGCAGGTGCTAAGGTGAGTACAAGGTACGACCTGTAACGAGTGACCCAAAGAGCTGAGACGGCGACGACATGTCTGCAACATATGGCGGCGCGCGATTGTGCACAGCGCCAAAAGTTAAGGCCGAGTTTTTAAAAGTGATGAAGAGCAGGCAAAACGTGTGAGGTCCTACAGCAGCAGCATTTCAATTTAAAGACGTAGCCTGGAACACATCCAGCTGAAACGCATCAGAACCAACACAATAAAACTTTTACTGTCAGTGACATGGCTAAAAGAACCTGACGCAGGTGTTTACTTCCTGATCGGTTAGATTCTCTAATGAGCCTAGAAATCCCTCCCTGGATCTTCGGACTAATAATTCCTACTTAGTAATTTTCCTTCTTTTACCGAGTCACCTCCTTTCAGCTTCTGCAGCGTCACGGTTTAAACTGGGACGTTTCCTTTAACCGAACCCCTTCCACACAGTTTGGTCTTGTCAAAGAGGTGAAAGGATTTTAAAGAGGTAGATGTGACTCATAAACACATAAAAGTAAAGCACCAACCCTCCGAAGGATCATTTACAAAGAACAGAAACTAAAGACATGTTTTTGTTGGTAAAATAAAGAATTCAGGTTGTTGACTTTTAGTTTCAGTGGACTGTGATGGCAGACTGAAACATTCACGGTGTGTCACAGTCAGGCTACGGCACAGAAACACCTCCGGGCAGTTATTTGGGTTCATGTTTGAGCCCCAAACTTTATTTTAGCTTGCAGTCTGGTCCTGTTACCTCTATCGTGTAAACATGTGCGTGGACTGACCCACAGGCACGACGTGCTCCTCAGCTTCCTGACACTCTGCTGCCACCACGCTGTGGCTTTCCCTCTTTATCGAAAGCAATACTCGACTGTGAGCTTCTTCAACTGTGAGATGAGCGCCACGTGCTGTAGAGTCATCCAGCCCGCTGCACCTCCTACAAAACACCTTGTGTAGATGAGTTGGTGAAATCAGAACTAGTTTATTTTAAGGAAATGATTTCTTTACTCTCTCATAAACACAGGCTGGTAATAACGAGGCTGAAGAGTGTGCAGGAAGCTGCATCTGGTCAGCAGGAAAAAATAAACGTGGAAGAGTTGGCTGGATTTGCTGCAGTGATGACGTGAGGTTACAGCCTCGTGCAATAAAGAGCATTTATGTTGTATCACAATAAGAGCTGATCACTTAGTTTCACTAACCCGTCGGCGCTACAGCAGCCGTTTGTCCTGAAACAACCATAATCTCCACATTTTCCACAGTTTGACTTTTTTCTCAAAAAGACCAACAATAATTTTTTTTTCTTCACCAATGGCTGTCAGTTAATACCTGTCCATTAGGTCATGAGATTTGAAGATGGCGCCAGCAGTATGCATGGCGACACGTCAGTCAACTCTGCTAGCTTTGCTTTGGCTTTCGCTAGCCTTATCCTTTTCTATTTTATCCCAAAATGCCCTCGCTCTGCATGTGTACAATCGCCAGTTACTCTTAGAAATCAAAGCATCGTATGACCTGGCTCTTAAACAAACGGAGACAGGAGATGATTATAGGCCTCCTCCACCACTTTTTGAGCCCTATATTCCGGTTTATCTGTGCCAACACTCCTACACCACTTCCTGGAAGAAGCGCACGAGGAAACGAGGAAAGCGGGCTGGTACACTCATCAAAGTCCGAGCTCTTCTCCGTGCTTCTCGTGGAACTACTGGACCAGCAGAGTGCATCTTTAGATGGATCCTGCCTGTTGTCCCTGGAGCTCCCACGACACTTGATCCCCCGCTCTCAGCTTTCTATTTCCCTAAGCGGCCTCGGACCCGTGGATGCGGTGTGGACCACAGAAATCTTCGCACACTTAACCGAGCTGGAACATCTGATGTTAGGATCTACACACTCCAAATGGCTTTAGTAAATGTAAGATCATTAGCAAACAAGACGTTTGTATTAAATGACTTCCTAAAGTCACAACAGTTGGACTTTGTTTCTGACAGAAACATGGCTTCAACCTGGTGAGTCTGTAGCTTTTTCGGAACTGGTTCCTCCTAATTTCTCATTCTTCAGTCTCCCTCGGCCCTCTGGTGGGGGGGGAGGCTTAGCCACCGTGTTCAACGCTCATTTTCATTGCCATCAAACATTACAGCACGACTCATTTTCTAGTTTTGAACTCCAGCTGTTTGAGTTACACCTGAACTCTGCTGCGCCTTTGCTGTGTGCCCTCCTATACCATCCTCCCAAGTTTAATAAGGATTTTATCAAAGAGTTTTCAGGTTTTATGGCTGGAATTGTTCTTAATTTCGACAGTTTTTTAATCCTTGGTGATTTTAACATCCATGTCTGCTGTGACTCTAAACCTTTGGTCAAGGACTTTTTAAATATTATTGACTCTTTTAACTTGACCCAGTGGGTTGCCGGACCCACGCATGAAAAAGGTCACACACTGGACTTGGTGCTCTCCCATGGGCTGGATGTGTGCATCACAGAAATATCTGAGTTGCGCGTCTCCGATCATCTTCCTGTGTTGTTCACCCGACATGACTACAGACGCGCCGAAAGGAGATGGAAAAAGGACAGATTGCACGTTTCCCTACAGATTTTAAGGACTCGTCTTTCTGCTTACCAAGATGCTGTAAAAACTGCAAAGACAAAGTTTGTCTCAAACTTAGTGTCAGTAAACAGTCACAGGCCTCAGGTATTTTTTAATGTCCTTAATCGCTTTCTTAGTTCACGTGATAATGCTGGAGTCATTTCTTCACCAAGTATGTGCGATGATTTTTTAGCATTTTTTAATGACAAGATTCTATCCATTAGGGCTCTTGTCTCGTCGTCTGCTGCCTCAGATCCGAGTCTTTCTCCTGTATGCTCAGCTGTCTTAGAGCAGTTTGATCCCGTCTCCCTTAATGACTTGACTAACTTGTAGTTAGTAACCTAAGATCATCACACTGCCCCTCTGATTGTCTCCCTCCAAGCTTGCTTAAAAGCACTTTTAATACTGTTGGGCCTTTTATCCTGAGATTAATTAATATGTCCCTTGCTACAGGCTGCGTCCCATCATGCTTTAAACAAGCTGTAGTTCAGCCTCTTCTTAAAAAACAAAACCTGGACCCAACTGTTCTGTCCAACTACAGGCCAATCTCAAAGCTTCCTTTTCTATCTAAAGTCTTGGAGAAAGTGGTCTACCTACAGTTGCAGGCCCACCTTGATTTTAAAATGATCTCTGAAAAATTTCAATCTGGTTTTAAATCACTACATAGCACTGAGACGGCACTTTTAAGGATTTTTAACGATATTCTTTTAACTCTGGACTCTGGCAGCCCTCCTATTTGTCAGAAAGGTCTTTTCATGTCAATATGGGCCCCCACAACTCCTAAATTGCCCCTCTTAAATACGGTGTACCTCAAGGCTCTATTTTGGGTCCTGCCCTGTTCGCACTCTATTTGTTGCCATTGGGCTCCATCTTCTTGCGGTACAGCATTTCATTTCACTGTTTTGCTGATGATTTGCAGATTTATCTACCTTTAAAAGCAGGGTCAGACCATCCCCAGCTCTTATTACGCTGTCTTGACGATGTCAAACAGTGGTTGTCATTAAATTTTTTAAAGCTAAATGAAAATAAAACTGAGGTTGTCATTTTTGGCAACTTTAATCATATCGACAGCACTCTGGGCGCCCTTTCCTCGTATTGTAAAACACATGTAAAAAACCTCGGTGTCTACATTGATGGTTCTTTTAAATTGAATAAGCAGGTGAGTGCAGTAGTTCAGTCCTGCTTTTATCAGTTAAGACAGCTAGCCAAGGTAAGGCCATACCTCCCGGCTAACGTCTTTGAGCGTGTTATTCACCTTTTTCTTACTTGCAGATTAGACTACTGCAATTCATTGTATTATGGTCTAGATCAGGCCACCATCCATCGTCTTCAGATGGTTCAAAATGCAGCTGCTCGCCTGCTAACTGGTACCAAACGGAGAGAGCATATAACCCCAGTTTTAGCTTCTTTACACTGGCTTCCTGTCTCCTACAGGATCCAATTTAAAGTTTTACTTTTTGTTTTTAAGTCACTTAATGCCCAAGCCCCTCCTTACCTGTCTGAGCTCCTCTCTGCCTATGCTCCAGGAAAAACCATGAGGTCTAGCTCAAAATTAATGCTGTCCATCCCACGGACTTATCTCAAATCCCGTGGTGATAGATCCTTCTCTGTGGCAGGTCCCAGACTTTGGAATAGTCTCCCCTTAAATATTAGATCTGCACACTTTAAATCACTACTAAAGACACATTTTTATGCCCTGGCTTTTAACACACTATGATCCAAGCATTTTGGTCTTATTTGAATTACTTTTAGTTATTGTTTTAATTCTTTTATTGTCCTATTATTGTTTTTTATTGTTATTATTGTATTACATTGTTGCTTTTTAATGCCATTTTTATATTGTTAAGCACTTTGTGCAGCATCGGCTGTTTGAAATGTGCTATATAAATAAATTTGACCTTGACCTTGACCTTGACCAAAACCTGCAGTTCCTCTGGTGTCCAGCAGAGGCAGCAGTGAAGCCAGATAACACACACCGATTAGTTAAACTGCAGGAATGTCTTAAAGACATAAAGACCTGGATGGCTGCTAACTTTCTGCTTCTAAAGCAGATCAAACTGAGGTTATTGTACTCGGCCCTGAAAATCTTAGAAATATCGTATCTAAGCAGATTCTTACTCTGGATGGCATTACCTTGGCCTCCAGTAATGCTGTGAGGAACCTTGGCATATTTTACTTCCAGGCTGAACTACTGTAATTCATTATTATCAGGATGTCCTAAAAACTCCCTGAAAAGCCTTCAGTTAATCCAAAATGCTGCAGCAAGAGTCCTGACAGGGACTAGAAAGAGAGAGCAGATTTCTCCTGTTTTGGCTTCCCTTCATTGGCTCCCTGTTAAATCCAGAATTCAAAATCCTGCTCCTCACATACAAGGTCTTAAATAATCAGGCCCCATCTTATCTTAATGACCTTGTAGTACCATATCACCCTATTAGAGCACTTCGCTCTCGCTCTGCAGGCCTACTTGTTGTTCCTAGAGTATTTAAAAGTAGAATGGGAGGCAGAGCCTTCAGTTTTCAGGCCCCTCTTCTGTGGAACCAGCTTCCAGTTTGGATTCAGGAGACAGACACTATCTCTACTTTCAAGATTAGGCTTAAAACTTTCCTTTTTGCTAAAGCATATAGTTAGGGCTGGACCAGGTGACCCTGAATCCTCCCTTAGTTATGCTGCAATAGGCGTAGGCTGCCGGGGATTCCCATGATGCATTGGGTGTTTCTTCTTCACTCACTATGTGTTAATAGACCTCTCTGCATTGAATCATATCTGTTATTAATCTCTGTCTCTCTTCCACAGCATGTCTTTATCCTGTCTTCCTTCTCGCTCCCCAACCAATCACAGCAGATGGCCCCGCCCCTCCCTGAGCCTGGTTCTGCCGGAGGTTTCTTCCTGTTAAAAGGGAGTTTTTCCTTCCCACTGTCGCCAAAGTGCTTGTTCATAGGGGGTCATATGATTGTTGGGTTTTTCTCTGTATGTATTATTGTACGATCTACTGTGCAATATAAAGCACCTTGAGGCGACTTCTGTTGTGATTTGGTGCTGTGTAAATAAAGTTGAATTGAACTGAATGAAGTCAGCCCTCATAGACTCCCGTGTTAAAATCAACATGTTTACAGTCTGATACACAAACTGTTTGGTGTCTGTAGCTGATTGAAAGTTTGCATTGTTAGGGGCGTGGCCTCTTTGACTGACAGGTGGATGGTGACACAGGCGGCTGTAGCTGCTTGGCTGAGCTGGACCTCTGCACTGCGTTTGTGCTGTTGGAGCCTTTTGGAGTATTTGTAATGACATCATGTGACCAATAACATGGCTGCTGCAAGGTCACTGACCGTGACACTCAGTCAGCATGTGTGTTTTTCAAAAGTTTATTTTAAAAAAATTCTACTTTTACAAAACAAATATGTGTCAAATATTTGAACTTTCAGAGCGTGGTGACCTCCGCCTGGAGGTTCCTCTGAGGTTCGTGTGGCTCAGTCGATGCTGAACGCTTCAGCCTGGACAGAGACAACATACCCAGAAATCGTTTTAATTTCACAGAAATCGCTTCAACATCAGTGAAAGTTAACGATTCACATTCTAACACATCTTCATGCTCACCCAGCCTCCGTGCTGCTCCACCCAAGCCGAGTGGTTCTCCCGGATGTACCGCTCTCCAAAGCTCAGCACCCTCCTCTGGTGGACCAGACTCGTGGCTGACAGCCTGCTGGTCACTTCGAAGGCCAGAGCGATCGTCTGCCTCTGAATCTGAACCTCAGAGGGCACTGCCCGCTCCGCTGGGTGGACCAGGCTCTGCACGCTGGAGGTAAGCTTCTTGAACATGTCGTAGTCCAGGTCTCTGAGCTGCTGCTGGAGGTCCAGGTTCTGTTTGATCTGACAGAAACACACCGGTGTTCAGTACTGAGGCGCCGACCTGCCGCAGCCATCTACGCGTCTGATTCACCTTCCTGTCGATGTCATCTCCCTCCGCTCTGATCAGCTCCACCAGCCTCTGGACGATGTCTGCGGCACAGACGCCTCGTTAGAACGGGCTGAGTAAAAGGACTCCGACATCCTCACCTTTACACAAGCGTCCTGCTGCCGCTTTGGACACTCACCATCCATGTGCGCTGAGGTACTGAGCATCCTGTTGTGCACCTCATCACAGGTGGAAGACTCACCTGAGAAACAAATTGAGCAGTCGGCGAGATGAGTCTGAGCCTCGACAGGGACAGGACGTCAGAGAAACACCTGTTCACTCACCTTCTCCATCAAGCACGACCTCCAGAGACTTCTGGAAACTTGCACAGGTAGTTGGACCCTGAGGAAAGATAACTGACCAGAGAGCACACAGGTGAGCACATCAGCAGACCCACAGAGACTCTTTCCCGTGTTGGCGAGCAGAGGAAGGAGGAAGCACCAGCTACATGCTCACAGTTCAAACCAACCTGGGACATTTCCTTTCACACGGCAGGCAGCAATTGTCCTCGCTGCCGTCTCAGGTGACCCCTGCTTTGACCTCTTGCTGCAGTACTTTTCCAGCAGCTGGAACACCTCGCTGGTTGCCGCGGCATCTTTAGCTCAGCGGCTCATCATTTTCAGCTGCTGAGTGTCATACAGAGCAGAAATCAGAGCTTACAGGAATATTTGAACGTCTGTATTTAAAATGAAATGAAGAAGCAGAGACCTCCACCACGCTCGCTCTGTGCAGGATTCACAAATAAAGGCACAGGATGAGTCAGTGGGATAATAAGGACTTACAGAAAAGTGGACATCAGTGTCTGAACCTGTTTGGTGGAAGTGGGCATGCTGAGCACGCCATCATCTGCCTGCTGTCAAAACCAATGCATGTTCTACTGCATTTTACTGTATTCTACTGAACTTCCTCTCCTGAATGCTGTACCGGCTCAAACACAATAACCAGTTATCTGGTTTATGGGGCAGTTACTTTTGCACACAGGCAGGTAGGTTTGATCACTTTGTTCCCTTGATGAATAAATCATCCTTTAAATAGTACACTTTGAGTTTACTCTGGTGATGATGAAATCAGGCGCAATGCGACCTGCTTCCTTTTACAATCACTGTGTTTCCATCACCTCTCCACGCGTGTCCTCCCACGCGGTTATTAAGAGCGAGGAATAACGGCTCGGGCTGCCGTGATGTTGGCATCTGACTCACCGTGTCCAGGACACCTGCGGAGAAGCAAGAGCGAACCTGTCGGATCAGCTGATCCTGGAGTTGCGACGCCAGCGAGAACAGTTTTACTTTCACTTTGAGGGAGAAACAGCTGATCAGCTTCACAGCGCAGAACCGAGTCTGCGCAGGTGCTTCCTCTACTGCGCCCTACTGCCGCATCCCACCCCCCGAGCCAAGCTCAGAGGGGTCGTCTGAGTGTCGGGGTTCCTCGCTAACACTGTGAAGCATGTTAAGGTAAATCTAATAAAGGCTAGTCAGTGGTGTCTGCCTGTGACGTCTGACCTGCCTGTGCACCTGCAGATAGACATTAAAGCTTAAAGAGCTTTCAGAGCTCCCCCTAGAGGAGCAGAGAGGAGCTGCATGCGAAACACTCTGCTTTCAGCTAGCTAACTCCACCCGCCTGCTGCTCTGCAGCCATAAAACAAGCACCTCTCTCACACACCGTTTACGACACACTGGTCTTTCATTTCACTTCCTCTTCAGCCTGTTTGCTGAAGTCGACTTCCTCCTGCCTGCACTCGTCTGTCAGCACGCAAACGTGCAGCACTTTCTTCTGTGTTAGCGACACTCGGCAGGCCCGCTCGGGCCTTTGTAACCCCTCACTCACCTGCAGGAGCCACACTGGCAGCTTTGATCTTTACAGGAGAAAAAAAATCCAAAAGACATGAAGCAGAGCCAGAAAACACAGCTACCCATCACTGAGTGAACATCGGGAGGATAAGCAAGCTTCTCTGGCCTCAGATCAGCAGTTTGGACCCGATGGCAGCTCAGCAGGGAGCCGAAGAGCTGACTGAGGCGGACACGATGACTCCAGGTTCTGTCGTCTTTCACCTTCTTAATCTTCCTCTTCTTCTTTCTTCTGTCTGAACTCAGACATGAAACTTTTAGGTCCAGGCTCACTCACATTTCAGACCTCCACCCGAGTAAACACTGATGCTGAGCTTTAATCTGTCAGATATTTATGTGTTTGCAGCCAGTGATTCACGTCAGAAACAGTGAAAAGAGGAGCTGATAGGGAGGTGGGTTTCAAAGAGGCTGGCAGCTGCTAAAGCAGCACGCAGAGTCAAAGAGGCCACGCCTTTCCACAGGTGTGCCGGTCCAGCAGTGGGCGCTGACTCCCTGTGTTTGCTGTTTCAGAGGACTCGCCTGGCTGTTCTAGTTTAACCACGAAGGAGCTGCAGCAGAACTGGAGGGCGGTGAAGCAGCGAGAGCGACCCGTCCGGCTGCTCTTTGAGATCCCCTCCACCCGCATCGTCGAGCACGTGCTACACAAATACGTGGTGAGACACCGAAACACACCCACCAGCCAAATCCCAACCTGACTCCAAACACTCTGCTCAGCAGCTTTTATACTCTTGGATCCCTGTGATGTCATAGAGGTGAAATACCTTCTGTTTTTGAGGGACAGCTAATCAGAAGAGCTTGTTTCAGACAGAGGATGAGGGGCAGAGTGGCTAACCTGTAAATGTTCACAGCTAACTTTCAGTGAAGGTGAGCCCGCAGGAAGTGAAAGTTTAACCTGAGGAGGAGGGGCTTATTTTCCGAAGGTGTGGCTGTTGGAGCAGGAAGCAGTAAAGGTGAACTCCGTTCATAAGAGGCACTGGCTGAGCAGTGAAATCTTTATGAAGACAAATTTGAGATAATAAGTAACCCAAAGACCAGCTTTAACATAACTGCCTGCACTCACCTGTCCACCTGCTGTGCAGTCCCAACAGTTTCCCTGCCTGCCACAATCAGGTGTGTTCATTTTAAACCTCAAACAGGTAAAACTCAGTCGGGAAGCTGTTCATTGATGAGAGCAGGTACCCGACGCCATGCGGTCACAGAGGCTAACGTGCACCATAATGAAGGAAATATTCAAACTTGCACATCACCAACTTCCTGCTTGTCTATGGTGGCCCAGAGGACCAAAACAAAGCATCATCATCAGGATGAAGCACATAGTTAGGGCTGGATCAGGTGACCCTGAATCCTCCCTTAGCTGCAATAGGTGTAGGCTGCTGGGGGATTCCCATGATGCACTGGGTGTTTCTTGTTCACTCACTATGTGTTAATAGACCTCTCTGCATTGAATCATACTTGTTATTAACCTCTGTCTCTCTTCCACAGCATGTCTTTATCCTGTCTTCCTTCTCGCTCCCCAACCAGTGGCAGCAGATGGCCCCGCCCCTCCCTGAGCCTGGTTCTGCCGGAGGTTTCTTCCTGTTAAAAGGGAGTTTTTCCTTCCCACTGTCGCCAAAGTGCTTGCTCATAGGGGGTCATATGATTGTTGGGGGTTTCTCTGTTTTCTTTACATGATTGTAGAGTTTTTATGTTACGGTATAAAGTACCTTGAGGTGACCAGTCTCGTGATTTGGTGTTGTATGAATGAACGTAATCGTCAGCATAACATAGAGAAAAGACTCCTGCGGTGGGTTCACCTGTGAGAGCGAACAGGAAGTCCAGCCTCTCCCTCTGACTAGCTGTTTGAGCTACAGCAGAGTTAACTTTAAACTTTAAAGGTCAAAGGTCACAGTTCTTTCTGTTTGTTTGCAGCTCTACCAGGTGGTGGTGATGCGTTCCGGCAGCTTCGATTCCCGCCGTGTTTCGGTGGAGCGTCGCTACAGCGACTTCTCCCGCTTCCACCACAAACTCCTGGAGGAGTTTGACGAGGAGCTGGAGGAGGTGCAGCTGCCCCGCAAGCTGCTCTCGGGGAACTTCTCCCCCGAGAGCATCGGGGAGCGGCGCCTGGCACTGCAGGACTACCTGGCGAAGCTGTACGCCACGCGCTGCGTCAGACACTCCCCTTGCTTCTCGGCTTTCTTCACGGAGCAGGAGCAGCGGCGGGCGCATGGCCTGCTCCGGGCGGGGCAGTTCCGGCCAGCCGCGGAGCTGCTGCAGACCGTGCTGGACATCCAGGAGAAGCTGCTGCCATGGCAGAAGCCCACCCTCCTCGTACCCGCCCTCGCCGCCCTCACCGTCTGCTACCGGGACCTGGACGAACCAGAGCAGGCGTTCTCCGCCGCTCAGAGAGCGCTGCCTCCGGTGAGGCGCTATGGACTGACACGCTACAGAGCGCCGCTGCTGGAACTGCTGGTGGACCTAGGGTACCAGTTGGGCCGGCCGGTGGCTCAGCTGCAGGATGAGCTGACCGCTCTGAGAGACGCCGAGCGGGGGAGGCGTCCTCCCACTCCCTGAAGGAGGTAGTGATCCAGGAGTTCCTCTGAGGGTGGAGCAGCCAGCCCTCTGTCCACACCTGGATTAGCACCCCTGCACAGCCCCTGCCAGCTGTTGGGGGGTAACAGTTCACAGTGGGTCACAGTACCCAGAGTACTGCAGTACTGTCCTGCAATAAAGTATTTAAAAGTAATTTTGGTCCTGGGTCTGATTCATGATGTTTGATGATTAGTAAATAACGGCTGACTCTACCATGGAAATCTGACCACGCAGTACTGAAGCCAGGTCACTGGTCATCCTGTGTTAGCTCTGGGTGGGGGTCAGCACCTGCTGCTCCAGGATCAGATCTCAGATCTGCTTTCAGTTGCTGATCTTTGGAACAAGCTGCTGCTGACCTGAGATCAGTTACGACTGTGTGTACATTCAAAAACAGAACAAAGACCTTTTTGTTCACACAGGTGTTTTGTGTTTTATTATATTTGGTTGTTTTCACTCAGTTCAGTTGGAACCATCTGTGTACTGCAGACGATACAACAGGTTAAATAAGCAGATTCAAGCTCGCTGTATCTCACATGTTAATGAGCCAAAGTGCAAACTGTTTAGGTCTCACTACTGTCACTTAGCTTGCTTATGCTGCCTCTTTAGCTAACATCATCAGAGATTATGAGCTAATTTGAGATTTGGATTATCTGTTTATCATCCATAAGAGACCCGTCTTACTGTAAACATCATTTTTGCACACATGCATATTTAAATGAGTATGTAAACAGATCCTGGGGCGGTAGCTTTTATTGATGTGTTTGTGAACACAGAGCAAAAACCAACAGGTGAGTGGGGGTGTGGCCAAAGTCAGCACTGTAATTATAATGCTAGGTTAGCTTCTGTTTGAGTACATTTGTTAATGACAACAGGGAACTGTCCATGTTCTCGTGTTCTCTCCGGCTTCCTCCCAAACACATGAATAATAATACATTTGATTTAAAGTCACCTCACTCAGAAACACGAATATAACATCGGTAAGGACAGAGGAGTCATGTGACAGGTGGAAGGAAGTGTGCTCTGAGAGGCTGGAAAGTGGAGAGTGATGTACGGAGGACCTGAGAGGGCGAAGATGTGTTCAGAGAAGAACAGCGGAGACTTAAATGTGGAGAAGGTGGAGAAGCTTGAACTTGAACAATGTTTAACCGCAGCTGGTGGAGTTGGTGGAGCATGGGTGTGACAGACTGACGGAGGAGTTCTGGTGTTGACGGGAGCAGCAGAGCTGAGGATGAAGGTGCTGCTTGAACCTGACAGGAGACCCAGAAACATTTATGCTCTCAAAAACATGCTGTGGAATAAAACTCATGATATAGAAAGTAATTAACTGAGTGTAGTCTTTGGTTTTCTCCTTTCATTTCTTACCTTCTTATCTTTATCTTTTACTTTAAAAATGATTGAAGTTGTTTAAAAGAGGACAAACACCAATATGATCCCTAAGTTGTTTGTTATGGTTTACATTCCCAGTGCTTTTACCTTGTAACGGTTTTAAAAGGTGTAAGTGGTAATTGGACCTGTTACAGTATATTTACAGAAAACCACACAGACAAAAATAAACTTTTTCTGTTCGAGGTGAACATCACGTGTCTTTGTTCTACAATCATTAGATTTCATTTCCAAGATGTAATTCCAAATAACTCCAACTTTATACAGACGGATGATGTGCACATGTCATTAATGACATTAGTTGGATTGACACAAATAAAATTCCTCACAGATCATACCTGATTCCAAGTTATAGTATCCTATGAGATATAGCAGAACTTGATGTAAATATGTAAAAATTGTGTATGTTTCTGTTCTGTGTCTTGTGTAATGTTTGTATGTATATGTGTCTTTCTTGCTGCTGTTACACCCAAATTTCCCCTTGTGGGACAATTAAAGGATTATTCTATTCTATTCTATTCTATTTTAACTCAATCATGTGATTTGGTAACAGTCAGTGATGTCAGAGTGATGTCAGCAGAGGACTGGAGAAGCGTGATTTGTTTACTGGTAAGTTGCCTTTCCTTCTATCTAAATATCTAATTCTTCTGTTTTTTCATCCCGTTTCATAAAACAGCCCATAGATCAGAAATCTTAATCATTCAAAGATAGTGACGGCTTTTTTTCTTCGTGTCTTTGGAAATCAGCGTTTCCAACAAGCAGAAGAAGAGCCGACCCTGTCAGCTGCGTTTAAGTGCATATTCTCTTCTCAGATTTTGGTTTTAACTCATGCTGTAGATCCTACACATAGTTTGTGCTCCATGCAGTGGAAATGCAGATGTGAGGTGTTGCTCACAGTGAAGCACCCTTTGGTCCGCTCCAGAGCCAACAAGCTGAACATCCTATAGAAGAACCAAGAGCAGTTTCTCTTCTTGATGCACTGATATTTCACACATGATAATAAACCCAGTGATGTTCACATTTCATTGGAATAACTTCCAGGTGTGGACATTTGTTCCTGTGGATCATCCTCGGTGCTGTTTCTGCAGTCACTGCACTCTGCATGATCATTTTGCTCCTGCTTCCTTACAAGAACTACTTTTAATGAATTCATCCACAAACCTTTGAGCAGTGTTCAGTAAACTTGTTGTTGTTCAGTGTCAAACACGTAGTTTCCATCCTTACACTGGGGTGATGGACGATGGTAGCTGTGCAAATCTTCTTAACTAGAAAGTGCATTTTCTGAAGAAACTGCAGTGTGAATGCTTGAATCTGAATGTATGCACTGAAATGAATTAATTGCTGAATTTTAAGTTAAAAATGTTGAATGAGATGAAAAATACAGAAATTTGCACCTGAAAACAAAAGTGCTGAACCGCTAAAAGCTGACAACCACAGAGAAGAAGTTGGAAAATAGCTGAAAATGTTTTAATTGTAAATTAGGAAAACGTAAGTAATGAGAAAAGAAATTTTAGAGTCAGAAAACATCTGAATAAATATTAAAAGTTCATATTCTTTGAATCACTGAATGACTAAAATGTGATCCCTCCACTTGGATCCACACAGTTTTAAAGGTTTACATCTCTGAGCTTTGAAAGACATGCTGTTGGAAAGAGAACAACGATGGCGTCGTTTTGAGGGTAAAATGATGGCTGTAGAGCAAACACTGTGGACACAGCAGCAGTTGAAAGAGAAGTGTTTAAGATGAATCTTGGCAGCGTGTGAGCCTGGTTGCTATAGTGACTGCACCCAATGGCTCAGTACACACGCACACAGACATGCACCTCACTTTTGCTGCTTAAAATGAACAGAAAAGTCAGCCCCAAACAAATCGCTCCCAAATGAAAAGTACACCTCGTATTGACAAAATTCTTTCACCGTGAGCGACAGCAATGTCTAGTCTACTGAATTCTAAGTTTTCATGCCTGTGGAGTTTATTATATGGACGTGGTAACAGTGGAAAGACACCATGCTCTTCTGATTTTCAAAAGAACTTTCTGAGCCATTTTAACATTGGAGTCTATGGAGGAGTTGGAGGGAGGAGGCTGTGCTTTGGTGACATTTATGAAAGAACCATAACACCTAGTACGATAGTAAACACATTGGATGAAAGAGGACAGCGATGGCTACATTTTGAGGGTAAAATCATACCTGTAGAGCAAACGCCGCGGACACAGCAGCAGTTTTAAAAAAGATTTTAAGATTAATTTTTTTGCTCCTCTGACTCTAGCAGTTGAGCTGTCTCACTCTAGCCCCAACATTCCGTCCCATACACACCCATTATAAACTCTGAAACGGCTGAAAAAACATCATGAAACTTAAACTGGAACTGAAGAAAAAGTATAATAGATATTGGAAAGACAAATACAAGTTGAATAGTTGAATGTCTTGTCTTCGTTTTAAAGTTTGAATGGTGGCTCTATGTCAACGTATGTGGAAGTAGATACAGTTTGAAAATGAGTAAGTTGAATGAGGATTTGAAGGGTCTCCCCATTGAAATACATGGGAAATTTTTGTTGAAAAAAGTTGAATAAAATTAAAAATATAAATGTTATAAATGAGAAAAATACAAGCAGTCATGTCCAAAAGAAGAGGAATCTAACGGTGTTTGAATGGTTTTTCTAAGTTGAACGGTTTTGAAAGAGATAGACGGCGAAAAACGTACGGAAGATGATATAAGTTGTAAGAAAAAAAACTAGAAAGTGCATTTTCTGAAGAAACTGCAGTGTGAATGCTTGAATCTGAATGTATGCGCTGAAATGAATTAATTGCTGAATTTTAAGTTAAAAATGTTGAATGAGATGAAAAATACAGAAATTTGCACCTGAAAACCAAAGTGCTGAAATGCTAAAAGCTGACAACCACACAGAAGAAGTTGGAAAGTAGCTGAAAATGTTTAATTGTAAATTAGAAAAACATAAGAAATGAGAAAAAAACATTTAGAGTCAGAAAACATCTGAATGAATATTAAAAGTTCATATTCTTTGAATCACTGAATGACTAAAATGTGATCCCTCCACTTGGATCCACACAGTTTAAAAAGTTTACATCTCTGAGCTTTGAAAGACACGGTGTTGCAAAGAGAACAACGATGGCGACGTTTTGAGGGTAAAATGATGGCTGTAGAGCAAACACTGTGGACACAGCAGCAGTTGAAAGTGTTTAAGATGAATCTTGGCAGAGTGAGAGACAGAGCTCGTTAGGCAGGCAGGTGTGAACCTGGTTGCTATAGTGACTGCACCCAATGGCTCCATACAAACACACACACACAGACATGCACCTCACTTTTGCTGCTTAAAATGAACAGAAAAGTCAGGTCGAAATAAATCGCTCCCAAATGAAAAGTACAGGTCCTATTGACGAAATTCTTTCACCGTGAGCGGCAACAATGTCCAGTCTACCTAATTCTCAGTTTTCATGCCTGTGGAGTTTATTATATGGACGTGGTGACAGTGTAAAAACACCATGCTCTTCTGATTTTCAAACGAACCTTCTGAGCCATTTTAACATTAGAGTCTATGGAGGAGTTGGAGGGAGGAGGCTGTGCTTTGGTGACATTTATGAAAGAACCATAACACCTAGGACAATAGTAAACACATTGGGTGAAAGCGGACAGCGATGGCTACGTTTTGAGGGCAAAATCAGACCTGTAGAGCAAACGCCGTGGACACAGCAGCAGTTTTAAAAAAGATTTTAGGATTAATTTTTTTGCTCCTCTCACTCTAGCAGTTGAGCTGTCTCACTCTAGCCCCAACATTCTGTCCCATACACACCCATTATAAACTCTGAAACGGGTGAAAAAACATCATGAAACTTAAACTGGAACTAAAGAAAAAGTATAATAGATATTGAAAAGATAAATACAAGTTGAATAGTTGAATGTCTTGTCTTCGTTTTAAGGTTTGAATGGTGGATCTACGTCAATGTATGTGGAAGTAGTAGGAGTTTAAAAATGAGTAAGGTGAATGATGATTTGAAGGGTCTCCCCATTGAAATACATGGGAAATTTTTGTTGAAAAAAGTTGAATAAAATTAAAAATATAAATGTTAAAAATGAGAAAAATAGAAGCAGTCGTGTCCAAAAGAAGAGGAATTTAACGGTGTTTGAATGGTTTTTCTAAGTTGAACGGTTTTGAAGTAGTAGGACTACAAAAAACGTACGGAATAGATAATAATAATAAAAAACTAGAAAGTGCATTTTCTGAAGAAACTGCAGTGTGAATGCTTGAATCTGAATGTATTCACTGAAATAAATTAATTGCTGAATTCTGACTTAAAAATTTTGAATGAGATGAAAAATAGAGAAATTTTCGCCTGAAAATAAAAGTGCTGAACTGCTAAAAGCTAAAATCCACAGAGAAGAAGTTGGAAAAGAGCTGAAAATGTTTTAAATGTAAATTAGAAAAACCTAAGTAATGAGAAAAGAAAATTTAGAGTCAGAAAACATCTGAATGAATATTAAAAGTTCATATTCTTTGAATCACTGAATGACTGAAATGTGTGATCCCTCCACTTGGATCCACACAGTTTAAAAAGTTTACATCTCTGAGCTTTGAAAGACACAGTGTTGGAAAGAGAAGAACGATGGCGACGTTTTGAGGGTAAAATGATGGCTGTAGGGCAAACACTGTGGACACAACAGCAGTTGAAAGGGAAGTGTTTAAAATGAATCTTGGCACAGTGAGAGAGAGAGCTTGTTAAGCAGGCAGGTGTGAGCCTGGTTGCTATAGTGACTGCACCCAATGGCCCCATACACACGCAGACATGCACCTCACTTTTGCTGCTTAAAATGAACAGAAAAGTCAGGCCGAAACAAATCGCTCCCAAATGAAAAGTATAGGTCGTATTGACAAAATTCTTTCACCGTGAGCGGCAGCAATGTCTAGTCTACCTAATTCTCAGTTTTCATGCCTGTGGAGTTTATTATATGGACGTGGTGACAGTGTAAAAACACCATGCTCTTCTGATTTTCAAATGAACCTTCTGAGCCATTTTAACATTAGAGTCTATGGAGGAGTTGGAGGGAGGAGGCTGTGCTTTGGTGACATTTATGAAAGAACCATAACACCTAGTACAATAGTAAACACATTGGATGAAAGAGGACAGCGATGGCTACGTTTTGAGGGTAAAATCATACCTGTAGACCAAACACCGTGGACAAAGCAGCAGTTTTAAAAAAGATTTTTAAGATTAATTTTTTTGCTCCTCTCACTCTAGCAGTTCAGCTGTCTCACTCTAGCCCCAACATTCCGTCCCATACACACCCATTATAAACTCTGAAACGGCTGAAAAAACATCATGAAACTTAAACTGGAACTGAAGAAAAAGTATAACAGATATTGAAAAGATAAATACAAGTTGAATAGTTGAATGTCTTGTCTTTGTTTTAAAGTTTGAATGGTGGCTCTATGTCAACGTATGTTGAAGTAGATACAGTTTGAAAATGAGTAAGTTGAATGAGGATTTGAAGGGTCTCCCCATTGAAATACATGGGAAATTTTGTTGAAAAAAGTTGAATAAAATTAAAATTATAAATGTTATAAATGAGAAAAATAGAAGCAGTCATGTCCAAAAGAAGAGGAATCTAACGGTGTTTGAATGGTTTTTCTAAGTTGAACGGTTTTGAAGGAGATAGAGTACAAAAAACGTACGGAATATATAAAAATAATAAAATAGAAGAACTAGAAAGTGCATTTTCTGAAGAAACTGCAGTGTGAATGCTTGATTCTGAATGTATGCACTGAAATGAATTAATTGCTGAATTTAAGTTAAAAATTTTGAATGAGATGAAAAAAAACTGAATTTTTAAACTGAAAACAAAAGTGCTGAACTGGGAAAAGCTGACGTTCGCGCAGAAGAAGTTGGAAAATAGCTGAAAATGTTTTAAATGTAAAATAGAAAAACCTAAGTAATGAGAAAACAAAATTTAGAGTCAGAAAACATCTGAATGAATATTAAAAGTTCATATTCTTTGAATCACTGAATGACTGAAATGTGTGATCCCTCCACTTGTATCCACACAGTTTAAAAAGTTTATATTTCTGAGCTTTGAAAGACATGCTGTTGGAAAGAGAACATCGATGGCGACGTTTTGAGGGTAAAATGATGGCTATAGGGCAAACACTGTGGACACAGCAGCAGTTGAAAGAGAAGTGTTTAAAATGAATCTTGGCACAGTGAGAGAGAGAGCTCGTTAAGGAGGCAGGTGTGAGCCTGGTTGCTATAGTGACTGCACCCAATGGCTCCATACACACGCACAGACATGCACCTCACTTTTGCTGCTTAAAATGAACAGAAAAGTCAGGCCGAAACAAATCGCTCCCAAATGAAAAGTACAGGTCCTATTGACAAAATTCTTTCACCGTGAGCGACAGCAATGTCCAGTCTACCTAATTCTCAGTTTTCATGCTTGTGGAGTTTATTATATGGACGTGGTGACAGTGTAAAAACAGCCTGTACTTCTGGTTTTCAAACGAACCTTCTGAGCCATTTTAACATTAGAGTCTATGGAGGAGTTGGAGGGAGGAGGCTGTGCTTTGGTGACATTTATGAAAGAACCATAACACCTAGTACAATAGTAAACACATTGGATGAAAGAGGACAGCGATGGCTACGTTTTGAGGGTAAAATCAGACCTGTAGACCAAACGCTGCGGACACAGCAGCAGTTTTAAAAAATATTTTAAGATTAATTTTTTCACTCCTCTCACTCTAGCAGTTGAGCTGTCTCACTCTAGCCCCAACATTCCGTCCCATACACACCCATTATAAACTCTGAAACGGCTGAAAAATCATCATGAAACTTAAACTGGAACTGAAGAAAAAGTATAATAGATATTGAAAAGATAAATACAAGTTGAATAGTTGAATGTCTTGTCTTCGTTTTAAAGTTTGAATGGTGGCTCTATGTCAACCTATGTTGAAGTAGATACAGTTTGAAAATGAGTAAGTTGAATGAGGATTTGAAGGGTCTCCCCATTGAAATACATGGGAAATTTTTGTTGAAAAAAGTTGAATAATTTTAAAAATATAAATGTTATAAATGAGAAAAATACAAGCACACTTGTCCAAAAGAAGAGGAATCTAATGGTGTTTGAATGGTTTTTCTAAGTTGAACGGTTTTGAAGGAGATAGATGCACAAAAATGTACGGAATATATAATAATAATAATAATAATAAAGATTACAACAACTATACTGTGAATGCTTTTACAAGCATTCACACTAATAAAGATTAGAAGAACAATACTGTGAATGCTTTTACAAGCATTCACACTAATAATAAAGATTAGAAGAACAATACTGTGAATGCTTTTACAAGCATTCACACTAATAAAGATTAGAAGAACAATACTGTGAATGCTTTTACAAGCATTCACACTAATAATAAAGATTAGAAGAACAATACTGTGAATGCTTTTACAAGCATTCACACTAATAAAGATTACAACAACAATACTGTGAATGCTTTTACAAGCATTCACACTAACTAGAAAGTGCATTTACTGAAGAAACTGCAGTGTGAATGCTTGAATCTGAATGTATGCACTGAAATGAATTAATTGCTGAATTTTAAGTTAAAAATGTTGAATGAGATGAAAAATACAGAGTTTAACCTGAAAACAAAAGTGCTGAACTGCTAAAAGCTGACAACCAAAGAGAAGAAGTTGGAAAACATCTGAAAAGTTTTAAAATTAAAATTAGAAAAACCTAAGAAATGAGAAAAGAAAATTTAGAGTCAGAAAACATCTGAGTGAATATTAAAAGTTCATATTGTTTGAATCACTGAATGACTCCAGTTGGATCCACACAGTTTTAAAGGTTTACATCTCTGAGCTTTGAAAGACACGCTGTTGGAAAGAGAAGAACAATGGCGACGTTTTGAGGGGAAATGATGGCTGTAGAGCAAACACATTGGACACAGCAGCAGTTGAACTATAAGTGTTTAAGATGATTCTTGGCACAGTGAGAGAGAGCTCGTTAGGCAGGCAGGTGTGAGCCTGGTTGCTATAGTGACTGCACCCAATGGCTCCATACACACGCACACAGACATGCACCTCACTTTTGCTGCTTAAAATGAACAGAAAAGTCAGGCCGAAACAAATCGCTCCCAAATGAAAAGTACATTTCGTATTGACAAAATTCTTTCACCGTGAGCGCCAGCAATGTCCAGTCTACCTAATTCTCAGTTTTCATGCCTGTGGAGTTTATTATATGGACGTGGTGACAGTGTAAAGACACCATGCTCTTCTGATTTTCAAACGAACCTTTTGAGCCATTTTAACATTAGAGTCTATGGAAGAGTTGGAGGGAGGAGGCTGTGCTTTGGTGACATTTATGAAAGAACCATAACACCTAGTACAATAGTAAACACATTGGATGAAAGAGGACAGCGATGGCTACGTTTTGAGGGTAAAATCATACCTGTAGAGCAAACGCCGCGGACACAGCAGCAGTTTTAAAAAAGATTTTAAGATTAATTTTTTTGCTCCTCTCACTCTAGCAGTTGAGCTGTCTCACTCTAGCCCCAACATTCTGTCCCATACACACCCATTATAAACTCTGAAACGGCTGAAAAAACATCATGAAACTTAAACTGGAACTGAAGAAAAAGTATAATAGATATTGAAAAGATAAATACAAGTTCAATAGTTGAATGTCTTGTCTTCGTTTTAAAGTTTGAATGGTGGCTCTATGTCAACATATGTGGAAGTAGTAGGAGTTTAAAAATGAGTAAGTTGAATGAGGATTTGAAGGGTCTCCCCATTGAAATACATGGGAAATTTTTGTTGAAAAATGTTGAATAAAATTAAAAATATAAATGTTAAAAATGAGAAAAATAGAAGCAGTCATGTCCTAAAGAAGAGGAATCTAACGGTGTTTGAATGGTTTTTCTAAGTTGAACGGTTTTGAAGGAGTAGGACTTCAAAAAACGTACGGAAGATGATATAAAAAAAATAATAATAAAGATTACAACAACAATACTGTGAATGCTTTTACAAGCATTCACACTAATAATAAAGATTAGAAGAACAATACTCTGAATGCTTTTACAAGCATTCACACTAAATAGAATAATAAAGATTAGAAGAACAATACTGTGAATGCTTTTACAAGCATTCACACTAATAATAAAGATTAGAAGAACAATACTGTGAATGCTTTTACAAGCATTCACACTAATTAAGTTAGTTGTTTTAGTTACACATAAAACTCCTAACGGGTATTCCTCCTTTCTAAGATCCAGGTCCTTCAAAAGACAACAGAATTCAGTTCTCTGATTGGCTGAACGATAGTTGTGAATATAACAGCAAACTCTGGGGGAGTGTCAGTGGGAACTTGAGGGAGGAGTCACTGTTGTTAGCTTTAAGCAGAAGATGGAGAAAAGGGATTTATTTAAGGTTGGTCCAATCAGAATTCATCAATCACTAATGCTTTCATTGTTTTCATCCCAGTCCCTTCATCTTTTAATAAAGAGTACAACTCACTAATGATTCCTAGATAGTAATAATGATGTCCTTGTCATGTCCTTGGCATGCAGCTTTGGACATGGGCCACTCTATTTGCTTCCAACATCTGAACTACATTTAACCTGTCTGTTACTTTTTTAATGTAATCTTTTTCAACAGAGCACCACGTGCCCTCAAACAAGCGGCATCTTCACAAGAACAAGACAATGGAGAAAGAGTTGGAGACTCCAGGACCCACAGTCAGGGTCAGTTATGGATCTGACATGCTGACTTCCCTTAGCTGCCTTGTTCTAACATGTGAGAGTTTGTTCACCTTGGAGACCTGCTGCAGACATGGGTACAATCTTACACCTTCTCTCCCGGATTTTCGAGGGCCAGCGAGAGCTCACCGGATGCCGCCGGAGCTGCATGCTGTTTTATTTATTAAGTAAAGGTACCGTGTTGTCTTGTTTTTGTTGTGTTGTGTTGTGTTGTGTTGTGTCAGATAGTCATCCTCACTTAGTAAAAATGGCACGCACCTTTAGGAGCATGCTCTGTGGAAGAAACTGAGGACCTGAGTAACTTCTAACCTGCAGTGTGGTGATGGACGTGCTGCATCAGGTGAGGCACCAGTGCGTCCAATGACCCCTGCCACCTGCAAGAGGTTCTGGGGACGGGGCACGAACATGGCTGAAACTCACACAGCTCTTTGTGCTTGGTCAAGTTGGTGTGAGGCAAGGTGACGTTGCAGCCTGATGCAGCGTCCATGCAGGGGAAGAGGACAGAGTCGGCCACCTTCTCCATGGCCAGGTTCCTGTTGGAACCCAGGGGACCTCAGCTTGTTGGGCACAAAATGAGCCTAGGATGGCAGTTAGTGCACACCTGGGGAAGAAGAAATGTATATTCATGACAAGAGTTTATTAAAATGTTAATCTTCACAGTTATGCTTCTGCATACACGCATGGATGTGCGGATCAAAAAGACAAAAACGACATTTTACAGGAGACAACAACCAGTTCTGGTTAAGTTACAGGCTGAACTGTACACACCAGGTGTCCAGACTGGCACTGGAGGACTGGGGGAAGGGCATAGTCCAACTTGATATGGCTCGCTATGTCACTGTTGGGATCTGTGGTACCTGAAAGTAAAGTAGAGCAACAATGGTGATCAATATGGAGGTTTAATGAGTCGGTGACTTGTTAGCTTAGCTAGTGTGTGAGCACGCTAACATTTCCCCCCACTCACACCAGTTAGTAAACGTTAACAACATCGTATAGAAACAGAATTCAAGAGTAAGTACTGGAGAAATACAAAGAGGGCATGGCATTTTTATAAAGAGACCAAAAAAAGACAGCCAAATAAATTCTGTCTGACGGTACCATGGGAGGAAGCAATTGAGAAGGCATTTGAGTTTAAGAAGCTGCGCTATGCCAACTTGGCAGCTGAGGCAGAGGACAGAGGAAGATCAAGGTGCGCCCAGTAGAAGTGGGGTGCAGGAGCTTTGTTGCCAGCACAACAGCAAAACTGCTCAGAGAGATTGGGATCAGAGGACAGGCACAAAGGCAGGCTATAAGAGAACTAGCTAACACTGCTGAGAGGACCAGTCACTGGCTATGGTTAAAAAGGGCTGACATCACCTGGGCAGCTAAGGCAGTCAGCTAACTGTGATACACATGCCAAGGATTGATCGACCCGTGGTGGGCGTGCCTCAACAGGGGCGTCAAAGGGTAAAACATAACATTACAAGTTTTGCTGGTTGACTGATGCAGCTGTCTCAGGGCCTCCTGGGGTCTGTGCAGTTAACCTCATGGTAGTGAAACTAAAAGGAGGAATGAAAGAATAGGAAAGAAAAATGTTCCCCTCTTCTCCCCTCTGCTCTTCTTCCCTTTTCTGGGAGGCAGTGGGGAGGTAGAGCGTACACCCGATCCGGCAGGGAGGTGTGGGAAGCCAGATCGGACGCCCCCCTTCCGGCTCTGCTCTCTGCTCTCTCCTATCTTGTCTGACTTACTTGTCTTACTCCTATCTATCACCTTTTCTGTCCCTTTGAAGAAATCAGGCTCCATAAATGTTAAAGAGGTAAGCATTTCTCAGTTGCAGTGAATAGATAGAATAAACTGTAGAAAACTAAACAGAAGAAAGAAGAAGAGAAATAACAATTTAACATAAACCAGTGACACACTCCGAGGCTGATCAACCCTGGCAGGGCCTCCTTGGATCAGGGTGTCTAGTGATAATGGCCGAAACACCCGATGAATCCAAGCTCCACTACTGACGATGTTCCCAAATTTTAATATTATAATTTAGATCAGATCCCTAATCCCTAAACCTAGCCAAGGAAAAATGTCAGATTAGCCTGGGTAAAAGACCGAAAGTTGAGGCACACAACGATGTGCGCTGCTGGTAAAGTTTCTGGGCTGCTTTTCCTCATAACAGCCATCCCTCAAGATTTTCTCCATTTAAAGCAATGCATTATCAGGGACTGTAAAATCTAGTTCTTTTACTGAAAAAAAAATTGTCAATGTGAACCAATTATGAGGTTGTCACTTTTTTCATCATTTAGCAAAGAAAAAACGATCTATGACTGCATTGGGGATATTTGTTAAAGCCACTTCTTTATAGTAATTAGAGGAAGAAGGGGGAGGCAGAAGATAGAGTTATCTGTATAAATATGAAGTAGGTAAATATTTATACAGGGTAAATATGAAGGGCAGTGGTTAGAGGTAGAGTTGCTTCACCGCAAGGGCATTAGGACTGAATCATGGGGTCTTCCTGTGTGGGAGTTTGCATGTTCTGCATGCATGTTAGGTTGAGGTGATACTTAATTGGGCATAGATGTGGATCTTAGTGTAAATGAGTGTAAAAAGTTGAGCTAACAGCAGAATGAATGTCAAACTGCTTGAAACACTCAGTTTCAGGTAGTTTTCTTTGTTTTGCTCTCGGCTCTGTATGATGTCTTCACAGGAGGACAGACTTCGTTTGGCACACCCCTGCAGCCCCTCAGCATCCCCACCCATGTCCTGCTTACATTTTCTGTGGAAAAAGTTCAGAATGAACTGATAAGAAATTGATGTTGCATGTGTATTGATAAGTGACGCAGTGAAAGTGCATACAAGTTCTCTTAAACCAAGAAGCTTTAAGAAATTCAGTGTCACATCACTGAACATCACGAATTTCATCTCAACAGCCCACCAGCTGCTGCAGTCATGAATCTGGTGGCTAGCAAATAGTTTTACATTGGATTAATGTCAACATGTGTCAGGGTTTCTGGGTCGTTGACCCAGTATTTTCAGTTCGTCCTCATTGTTTATCTTCTGCCTGTTTCACTTCCTGTTTTATTGTGTTAACCTTGGTCCATGTGCATTATGTTCAGTCTTCTTCCCATTTATCGTTAGTTCATTATGTTCAGCTGTGTACTCACCAGTTTCTAATCACCCCTCACTCAGCCTGTGTATTTATGTTCCTCAGTTCAACCAGTCCAGTGTCGTGTCATTGATGTTCTCGTGATGTTATGTTGTATGTTCAGATCAGTCAGCCAGCCATTCAGTTCTTCAGTCAGTCGTCCACTCAGTCAGCCATTTCAGTTCGGGTTCTGTTCATCCAGCCTGCTTTCAATAAACCCCATTATCCTGCACCGTGAGTCCAGCGTTTGGGTCATCCTTCCCTCGCCTCCGCACACGACACCCCTGACAACATGTGATTATTAAATTATGGTGTGTGGTCAAAGCTCAGCTGCAGCACAAATAGCATTGTCTGAGTATTCATAACCGTAACTACAGGGTTGTGCATGACATACTGAAGAACAAGAAGTGAGACGATGAAGGACAGAGTGTGACTCCGGTGTCACGGTCGCCGTGTCTCTCTGGCTGGCTCACACTGGCTACAGGTTTTGTTTATGTCTCGCTCTCTCTCCTACCTGCCTGGGCGGAGCTCGCTATGGGCTCACTTGGCCAACTCACCTGTGATGATTGCCACCACCTGCTGCTGATCTGGATTTCTCTGTGGTTATTTGACTCTGTGGCACAAAGCAGTGATATTTGTGTATTGTATGTAGGTTGGCAAGGTCTATCATCTTGGTTGTGGGCAACTGCAACTGACAAATAAAGGCCATCTCATCATCATCAGTTCGCTGCTGGAAAGTTGAATTTCCTGTGTTCGTGCTCTCAGCTTCCTCTAAAGAAATCTCCCTCGGTGTGTTCACTTAGTGACATAACCTTCACTCTCTGTATATGGATTTCCCCCGGACCTGGTTACGGACCCTCCCTGTGATTCCTGTGTGTGGCAGGGTGAGTGGAGTTCTGGACGAGTGTGGCTGAAGAGGAGTATGTGTGGATTCCCTTCTCTCATCTCCCTGCAACTCCGCCCGACTCACTGCATATATATTTATGTCACTGTGGTTTCACCCTGCTGCAAATAAACTTTCAACTCTTTGTTTGCAAGAACTCTGTGCGTGAGTGCATCCGTTAGCCATGACACATGGAAACAGTGGTACAGACAGGATGATGCATCTGAATGACCTCGCTGAGGATAGAAAAGCCACACGTGCATATAGTTCATGGCAGTTTCAGGTCACCTCCCGCAGCTTGCTTCAGTTCTCGTCTGGATTGCTCAGCCTTAAACACTTGCTCAGTTGACAACAAGTTGCTGGATGTTCTAGTTTTTGTTCTGTTGCCTGGCCACAATGTGTCCCTGCTGCAACACACCTGAATACAATTTGGAGGTCATTAGCAAGACTTGACTGTATGCTGAGGAGGCAACCCCTAACCCTGCCCAAGTAAATGTAAGTAAATGTAAAACACTTGCTTCTAAATGTACTTTTATTGCACCATGTTCATTCAGTCATGAGCTGCTGTAACATGAATCACCTCCTCAGCATGCAGTCACGTTCTACAGAGCCTTCCTAATAACCTGCTAATTGTATTGAGGTGTGTTGCAGCAGGGACACATGGAAAAGTTTAAGGACAGCGGCCCTCGAGGGGTGGAGTTTGACACCTGTGTTTCAGGTAATGGTCCTTCTTCAAACTCAACTTTTTTTTGTCATCAAATATCAAAATATCCTCATGTGTAATGATGACAGAACAGTTGGTGGGTCTACATCTGTGCAATTAAATTCTACATCATAAACTCCAACAATCAAATGACCCCCTATGAGCAAGCCCTAGGCGACAGTGGGAAGGAAAAACTCCCTTTAAACAGGAAAACACTTACAGCAGAACCAGGCTCAGGGAGGGGCGGGACCATCTGTCATGACTGGTTGGGGGGTGATGGGGCAAAATGAGAGCACAAGTTGGCAAAATGTTGCTCACATTGGCTAACATGAACAACAGTTTTCTGGATGAAAAGCAGTCCATCATTACTATTCTTTAATACACACTAACAGCTGCTGGGTTAAAAATAACCCAGTGCTGGGTCAAATATAAATCAAGTTATTGGTTTGATTTGATATACTGGGTTAGGATAACTATCCAAAAACTGGGTTAAATTGACCAATGTTTAAAGTTGAGGTTACCAAAAATTGGGTACAAAGCTCATAACCCATCATAAGGGTTACATTACAGTCATATTTGGGTTAAAAAGATTTGTAATTACAAATAAAAAAAATTGAAGCAAAATCTGTACAAAATATACGAAAATGATTTAAGTTCTGTAAATAAAAGTCATGGTACAGAGTCAAACTTTATTTGAATGGTTGGACAAACGATGTACAGCATCAACAGAATGTATAAAGTCCTGTAAATAAAAATCATTGGTAACACTCCAACTGTATTTGAATTATTCTCTCATATGTACAACGTAACAATTTATGTGTAACTGCATTAAGAAATTGTCTGAACTGAGGGAATATCAACAGTGGGGAAAAAACAAAACAGGATAATTAATCGATAAGACTTATCATTGAAGTCCAGGATTAACCTGAGTGCACAGGGACTGTTAACTAGACCTGTTATTTGGCTGAGCAGGAAGTCTCGCTGCTCAATCTGCTGGACCAGGACCAACCACATGAATGAGGTGCCACAAGTGAAACCCTTGGTTTGCGTTTCCAGCCGAGCATCACATGGCGTGGTAGCCAGAAGTTGTTCAGGGATGCTCATTTCTACTGTCCACCGCATCATGTTTCACTTGGGTGTGCAGGGCTGATAGCTGACAGCTGCCATGTCACTAAAATGTATGCTGAAAGATGCAAGAACAACAGGACTGTGTAAACCACTTTAACACAGATATGACAAGTAATATTCTAGCACTCCAACAATGCGCTTCTAAAAGCATACCTGCCTGTTAACAATAATCATGGTCCAGGGGTACCTCCTCCAGGGCAGACACCTCAGCAGATAGCTGGTCCCACCAGAGAGCCCCACTGACTGCCTCCAAACCAGTCCCCCCATCATCTTTCACATCATCCTCGGGCTCATCCTCCGGGGCCACAACGTCACCAGCACCGAGGCAGATGTTGTGCAGAACAGCACATGCTGTTATGACCCGAAACAGATGTTTTGTAAATAACATGTTTATACATGAACATACACTGTAGTTCCCTTTATGTCATTATGATTATTCAAAAAACAATGGCTATGTATTCTACTGACTTATATGAGGTACAAAGGTGTGGTGCACCTCCAGCGCTTGGAGGAAGATGGCCCAGAACCTCGTCTTCATCATTCCAAAAGCACACACTATTATAGAGCGTGCTTTTGGAATGATGAGGGTTGAAGCGCTGGGCTCCCACACCACGGACTGGCCTCTTGTAGGGAGTGATGAGGGGGAGTAGATGGTAGAGACATGGGTACCCGCCATCTGCAAGGATGAAATGCCCTGGAGGAGGGTAAAGGGCCTGTCGGTACAGTGGGCTGTTGCGTAGCATCCTGGAGTCATGAACTGACCCCGGCCAGCCCACAATGTATCGATGAAGCAGCCCAGATGGTCGCAAACAGCCTGCAGGATTATGGAGGGGAACAATTTCCTGTTCCTGTAGCAGAGACCGTCAGGGCCGCTGGGAGGCTTGATGCGGACATGGCAGCAATCAGTTGCACCAGCAGCTTTTAAAAAGGCTCTGTGTCCTGCCAGCTCTGCAAACCCATGAGACAATGTCTAGATCTTCAGGGGTCCGAGGGAGGTGGATGACCTGATGGCAAATGGCCACCACCTCCTCTGTGACCCTGTGGACGATGCGGTGAACAGTGGAACGAGGTATTGCAAACACCCTGGAGACGACTCTGTAGGATGCTCCACTTGCCAGCCAGAACAGAAACACAAGGACCTCAATTGTGGCACCCCAACCATGTCTCCGATCCTGATTAAGTAGATTCAGCAGCACTTTCAGAGACTCCCTGCTCAGCTGAAAATCAGGCCTCATCATTTAAAAACCTGTCCAGGACTGGGAGGAGGAGTAACTGCAAGTTACTCCTGCAGGACAGCGGTCTGGTCTGGTGAAGGAAAATAACAGAAATTGTTTTATTGTTGACATTATTATGGATGTTGCTGTTGTTGTTTACAAAAATGAGTTTACGTGTTGTAGAAATGTTTAGCTTATTTTAGAGTTTAGACATGTAGGAATGTTTAGTTTGCTTTAGAGTTTAGAAATGTGTTAAGATAGAATGTAGAATTATGGTAGAGACACTGACACTGCCCTGGATATAAACAAAGGCCTGATTGTGTCATGAGCTTAGAAGTAGATTTGTAACTTGATAACTGTGGTCTGGAGGGGAGATGGTATTTATGGCCCCTAGGAAGAGACACACACCCACAGTGTTTTAACTGATATACTCCCACACCTATATGCACACTCACTCACGTGCACTCACACATACACGCGGGTACGCGCACACACAGGCACTCACGTGCTCGTGCATACACACAGAGACAGTTTCCAGCACACTGTGGGGGATTTATGATGGGGTCGCCTCTATAAAGCTGCCTGGAACTAACAAAGGGGTGAAGATTGTTTCAGAGGGACACCGGCCTCGTCTTCCCTTCTAGAAGTGCATGCTTAAATGAAGATGAATAAAGATGAATAAAGATTTTGTAAAAATAACTGAGTTACGGTGCCATTTCTGGATCCCTCGACGAATAAAAGAACCGGGGTAAAACTGATTTCGTAACAGTGTCAAAACATTGTTTTGATTATTGTGCTCGAGGGAAATGTACTCAAATGTACTGGTTCACTGTAAAGGATGTTGGAGCAAATACTCCTATATGAAAATCACGTCTACTGTGGTAAATATCTGAGTTTTAAGCTAGTAAACTGTTTTCAAATACACACGTATTATTATTATTATTATGAACGGAGAAAAAAAATGAATACATGTATTTTTCAATGTACCTGAACGTTGTTATGTCTTAGTCACAGGAAAATCACTCGTCTGTGACGACTGATTTTGTTGTCGCTCTTCAAGTAGAAGAAAGACGAGAGTAGCGGGTATGTTTTCCGCATTTCCATTTCACTGATCGGGAGAAGTGGTACGGGCGTGTACAGCTGGTGACTTGAAGGCTAGAGCATCCCAGTTCACAAGCCTCGTGCTCCAGCCTTTTCGGTCTTCGGAGGACGCGGCCCACGAGACCGAAGGCCGGGTCCTCCAAGGATGCAGCCTCTGAATTGGGATACAGCCCATGTTTATCCCAACCTGAAGGAGAGGGATGAGGCATAAAGCCGGCTGTTAGAGGATTTAAAGGTAGAGCTGTGCAGACCTCACTGCAAAACTTCAACAGATTCTTGTTTGATACAAACCGTCACTGCTGAATATGACACACAGCAAACACTTTGAGCATGATATCAGAAATGAATGTTGACTTACAGGCTGGATATCAGTAAAGGCCTTCTCAACTTCCAGGTTCCTGAAAACCTTTCTTCCTACTTTGTAAGGTGCAGCAGGGAGGAGTGCTGGCAGCAGCTGTAGGGCTACGTCACCTTCCTGTCTGTAAGCTGAGGTTAAAATGTTACAGTAAGTAAAAAAGGTCAATGCAGAAAAACAAATAGAAACATTTCTTCTGAAATACCTTTTGGGAGCAAACCAGTGTTTTGGAGAAGATCACCACTCCTTTCCTTCTTGGCCATGCGCATGATCTTTGTCAAGAACAACAGGATCCCAGAAGAGTCACACAGAAATCCTGTGAAATCCTGTGAAATCCTGTGACATCTGACAAAAGACAAAAATACTGATTGGTTCCTGAGCTTTAAAATTCAATCAAATTCAGCCTTTCTCGTGTGACACTAACATCTGTTCTGGGTGGTGTGATGTTATTTTGATGATTAGATTGGTATTGTTGCAGCTAACTTCTGTTGGTTTGCAAGGAAATGTTTTGTTAGTCTCAGTTTTACCCATGTTCTAATGTGAAGAGTCCTGGTTTGTATTCAGTGTAAGTAGTTTTTATGTTTCCCTTCTGTTTTTTTTTTTCTTTTTTGTAAGCTTTATCCACAATCGCTCAATAAAAATATTTTGAGTAAAAAGATTTGTATTGTAATTGTACACTGTACATTTACACATTGTATTACTTCTGAGTGTTGAACAGGTCCTTAGTCCATGAGATGTGACCTCAGCATGCCCGGGGTGAAAATTTGCTGAAGTGGGACCGTCCCGTTTGACCGGGTCCACGTTGCTCTGTGGATGGCAGTTTGCAGCATGTGTCGGGAAACCTGAGCCAGATGTTGTTCTGTTCTGGTTCTGTGGGAAGCAGAAGTAAATAAATTCAAACCAAAGATAGAAGGCCAAGCACTCAAATGATAAAAGCTTAGATCGCTGCAAAAAGGAAGGGGCTTCAGAAGCAAGTCTATCTTCTAGTACCAGACAAAATGAGGCAGTGTTTTTGGCGTTCCTGTGCTGCTGAGTTCTTCTTCCTGCCAGAACGAAGCCTTCACCTGACACTGCGTACACGTTCCTCCAGAAATCCTGCTGCTGGCCTGAGTTTTCTGCCGGGGCTGAACCACACATCCTGAAAAAAAGAGAAACAAATATGATTTAAAAAATGTTTGCAGTTGTCAAGTCGTCTTTAAACCTGGAGCCATGAGCTCCAACAGCACGCTCGACATGAAGCAGACCGGTGTTTGTTAGGAGATCCAAGCCATGGTCCACAATCATGTTTTACACACTTTAATCTGTCATGAAGTTGCACAAACATTTTGGACAACTTCTCAGTAAATTTGCAGCAGTTGTCATTATTTATGTGTCTACCTAAAAGATGTGCTACACACTGTATGTTTTTAATAATCAATGCTCTTCAGTACACTGACTGAGAAACTGAGCAGTATTCAGGATTTTTAATTGCTGTTGTGTGGATCCAGTGAAGAGTGGATACTTACATATCCTGTGTCCTGTGGCAGTTTGTCACGCCGTCCCTGTGCTCCGTGTTCCCTCTGTTCAGTGTCACGGCCGTGCCCCTGTGCCTGTCGTGTGTTTCCTGTTTTATTTTGATAGTCCCTGTCCTGGGTGCAGTGTGTGTGGGTATGCGTCCCCTCGTCTCGTTAGGTCTGATGTGTCCCTGGTGTGTTACCACCTGTCCCCATCCTCTCGTTGTCCTGTCCGTGTTTCTCTCTGTGCTTAGTAACACTCTGGTTCTCTGTCGTGTTTGTGTTTTCTACTTTGAACTGGAGTTTCTAGTTTAGTTTTCTTGTATTTTATATTCAAACGTTCTGCAGCAGTAAAGCTGCTGCTTGTCGTTAATCCTCCTGTCTCCGAGTCCCGCGTTTGGGTCCTACATCCTGCCTGCCACACAGCACTTCAGGAAACGAATCGTTTTAATATGCTCAAAAGTTAAAGCAAAGATAACATTTCTCATTTTTAATTGTCATTCAAATGAATGTACATGGATAAAAAAGCCTGATGGCATAGCTGAACTTACAAATGTTGCTCCTTTGTCTGAAGAAACTCCGGTTTGCAGTTCAGTAGGTGGTGTAAAATCAGCACATCAGCTTTTTTACAGCTCAAATCCTTTAAAATACAAATAATCACTTTATCCCCTGAGCAATAAAAAAAGACTAAATACAAAGTCTTTCAAAGGTTGCTGTTTGTGACATTGGACTGTACCGTCACTGTGCTGTTAACAGTTCAGCACAGGTTCCCATCTTCAGAGTGATAATAGTGTCATTCCCGGCCTGTAGTTTGTACCTTTGTACTTAATCCAGGATGGCAGAAACACTTGTGTGAAAACAGAACTTCCCTCAAATCCACTTGTGACTTTTTCAAAATCATGTGCGAATCGAGCAGTCTGGTGCTTCCTGGCCCAACGTCAAGGTCAGAAAAAAGAGTGTAGCACATCATTATTTGGTGTCTGTAGGCCTGGGATTTACAAATATTCCAAAAGCTGCAATTCACACGACTTACTCATTAGAAAAATCCAAGTTTGCCTCAAAGCGCACAGACCAGAAATGAACTATGGGCCCAATTTTCCGATGGCTCCAGGATAATGTAGCATGAAATGGTGTTTGGGTTTCAAGTGTCTGTTTTCCAAGAGGGCAGCAGAAGTTACAACAAATACAAATACAACACAAATTTTCTTTATTCCACTTTGAAAGGAAGTTCCCAGGGCCAGATTCAGATAAAGAAGGATTATTTTGAGCTGTAAATCATGCAAAGCTGCTCTAACAATAGGTCACTTTCAACCAATCTCCATACGCCATACGTCACACCTCGAGAAGGAGGCGGGTCCAACAAAATGTGACCACATAAAATGATTAATGTCTCCAAACAGCAACACACACACAGACACACACTGACATCAGAGGTTTGCGGAGTTATGAAAAGTAATTGACTGTTGTTGCTCAGTGGTGATGCGTGCTCAGTCATCCAGGTAATCTATGGCGTTATTTTTGTGCCACTATTCTGAGCGCACGTAAAAAAATTTGAGCACACGTAAAAAAAAATTGCAGGTGCAAGTGTTGCATTTTGAGGAGAAATGTATTTTGAGCTAAGAAAAGCTAAATTTGAGTGAACAAAATTCATTGCTGCGTGCAAAAAATGTATTTCAGTGTTTGCTATTATCCATACACACACACACAATAGCAGCCCCGCTCGCTCAGTTTTTGCATTTGCGCTTGCTCACAATGTGTTGCTTGTGCTCTCAACATTTCTGCCTGTGCGCTTTCAACTCTTTCTGTACACCGTTATAATTGTGCCACAAAACCAGCCAATCACAGACTTGGATGGAAAACATTCTGATTGGCTGTTTTGGTCTCTAATCAGCTCACTGGCTGCTGTAGCTAAACCCAGGCAAATATCCCAGAATGCATTTCATCCAAAACTCAAACGCAGTGGCAGAGGAACGCGCAGTGGCGGAGTTTGAAATATTACTCTTTCTGGGTCACAAAATAAACTTTTAAGATATTTGATGAATGGCGCTGTGTAAACTTCAAATATCTGCTCGATTTATGAAGCCATCACATATTTGCAAAAGTGCTCCAACGTTTTCGGAGATGCCTGTTACCCACCAGCTGACCGGGTAGTCAAGGCGCGGCTCCCAGCACATCGTTTTCAACCCCCCCCCCACTACTCAGGTTAAACATAATATATAAGTCACTTAGATCAGCGGTCCCCAACCTTTTTTGCGCCACGGAACGGCGCAAAAAATCACAGCATCTGGGCCCAATCCTCCGAACTGCAAGACAGCTTTTTCCCGCAAGCCTCACACTACCAGCTCCCCCCACCAGTGTTGCCAACTCCTCAGTAAGGAAAATCGCTATTGGTTGTCCTAAAAGTCGCTAGAAGTCGCTAAATGAAGTCATCACCTAATTTGCATAATTGGTCATGCTAATATAATTGTAACCTATGTTGTTGGAGAGAGAAATAACATCGTGGAAGAGACATAAAGTGAGTAAAAACGTCCTAAATGCATTTAGAGTTTATTTAGAACTACAAATTAAATTTCTTTTAGCAATTATTGTTTTTTTTAATGTCACAATTCCAACCCTGCTCCTTTACCCGGGCTTGGACCGGCAAAAGTGATCCGAAATAGGCACTCTGGTGGAGTTACTTTGTGTGTGTGTGTGTTTATAAGTAGTTTTAAACCTTGTGATCCACAAAACAGCATAAGAGTAAAAGAGTAAAAGAAGAACTGACTGTGTTACAGCACCCGCTGCTTGTTGAGAGTAAAAGCGATACGCGCTTTCACGTCTTTTTTTAGCGACTTTTTTAAGAAAAAAAGTCGCTAGGGGGTCTGAAAACTCGCTAAATATAGCGACAAAGTCGCTAAGTTGGCAACACTGCCCCCCACCCTAAGAAAATTTCTCTAGATCCGCCCCTGGGCTGCACATCAGAGCTCGATTAGCAGGGCTGGAGAAGCAGTTCAGCGCTCGGTTCTTTCTGCCTCTGTTCAGCGTGGCGTTAGCTCGGTGTGCAGCACCGAGGGTCCTCCAGTTCGGTTAGCCGCATTCTCTTGGGTTGAAGATGGCGAGTGAGTCGGTGAAGCTGTCCAAAAATCTGCTGCGGATGAAGGTAAGTGAAGCTGCGCGTGCTAACGGACACGCGAGAGCAGCTAGCAGCCGATAGCTAGCAGAACGTTAGCTTTGTAATGCGCCGGCGCATAACTCCACTCAGCAATCCTGATAATTTAAGGTTTTCTGCTTCACAGGAAGTTTTAAATCGTAAATAGAAGTTGAAATTGATTACCGGATGTCGGGTGTGACCCAGAGAGTAAATCGGCGTGCAGCAGAGTTAATAACAGGCTGTAAATGTAATTTATTAATAAATAATGTGTGCCAGTCTGAGACTCTAAAGATAAACTCTGACTTTAAAATGATCTCTCACGTGATGCGAATCTGAACCCGTGTGGATGCTCAAGTATTTGTGTTACGTCACGAATAATGGGAACGACGGCTGAAATTCATGCTTTAAAAACTGTATCAGAGTCTGATATGACGTCCAGGGGGAGGTAATAACCTGCAGGGTGCTGGTTTGTTTCCTGGAGAGGCTGAACCAGCGTGGAAAAGATGTTTCTGCGGCCTGATGCTTTGACCAATCAGAATAAAGCCCTCTCTGCTGATTTTCACCTTTACTTTAAAAATCTGTTCTGCAGATGTGGAAGATTTCACACTGAGGGAAACAACTGTGGTTCTCTGCAGATCTCAGCCAATCACAACTGAGTGCAGTAAAATCATCATTCATGAGAGCAGGTGTGGTTAAAACCTCACAGAAACGTCAGCTGAAGGTGACGTGTGTGTGTGTGTGTGTGTGTGTGTGTGTCCACAGTTCATGCAGAGACGTCTGGACGCAGAGACGAAGAAGCAGCTGGAGGAGGACGAGCGGAGGATCATCAGTGATGAGCACTGGTACCTGGACCTGCCTGAGCTCAAGGCTAAAGAGTATGTATGAGCGCCATTCAGGCTCCGCCCACTTTAATTCAAGCAAAATGCATAACAGCCTCACCGCACCGTCGTTAAAGGACTTTTTTTCATGCAGCTGCTTAATGTGCAGTTTTCTGAATGGAGTCTGGTTTGAAGTCTGAACTAGAAATGGACCGATCCGATATTACGTATCGGTATCGGTCCGATACTGACCTAAATTACTGGATCGGATATCGGAGAGAAATAAAAAATGTAATCCGATCCATTAAATATCAAAAAAACACCTCACAAAACTTGCGACACGGCGTAACTCGGCTCATAACCGTAGCACGTCGGAGCAGTGTGATCACGTGATAGAGCAGCTGTGTGTATTTGTAGCCTCGCTACCAAACCAGCATTTCATCTCCGAGGAAGTTATCCCAGAGAGAAGAAAGCAAGTGTGTAAGTTCATCTCTGAATGTTTGTAAAGCGTTCCCATGTTAAGCTTAACAACCGATATATGGAGCGACTGCCTCTCTCCCTCCCTCTCCTGCTGCTACTTCAATCGTGAAACTGATCAATCAGAATACTTTATTGATCCCTGGGGGAAATTATTTTTTGTTACAGTGCTCCATTATAAACCAACATTAACAAAACAGACAACACGCTAACTAAGAATAGTACTATATATATATATATATATATATATATATATATATATATATATATATAGTGTATATATATGTGTGTATATATATATATAGTGTATATATATGTGTGTATATATATACATAAGTCACACATTAATAAATAGCTGGAAAGAAACATGTAGTTGTAGCAGTAGCCAGTGTGTTAAGTGGATGCGTTGTACAGGGAGATGGCCACAGGCAGGAATGATTTCCTGTGTCGTTCAGTGGTGCTTTTCGGTATGATGATCAGCTGATTGGCTTTTCTGTCGCGAGTCCGTCTCTCTTCTTTGTTTTTGGCCCACTTTGCTCCAGAAAGAGGAAACCAGCGGCGGAACAACAGCAGCACGTTTAACCTTGATAAGCTGTTGTTAGAATGTATTTAATATTACTTTCTACACCAGGATCCTTTTCTACGTAGCTGACGGCTGGTAACTGTGCAGGGGCGGATCTAGCAAAGTGTAGCCAGGGGGGCCGATGGGGCATGAACAGGGAAAAGGGGGCACAAAGACATACTTTTCTTTCTTATTCTCATTTAAAATGTCTAGCTTTTAATAAATAATTATCTGAATCTTACACCCAAAGTTTTAATCTGATGTAACATGTATAGAAGTCCATTACTGTATATAGTAACTGTTAAGTCTAATATACCCTAGTAAGCTATAGTACTTTTTCCTTTGGGAAGGTACCATCTGTGCAGTCTGCAGTTCTGTAGAAGAAAGATGTTGAATCTATTTAATTATTCTTGAAAAATAATTTATTTCTGTGCATTTTTTTTCACCCTGCATCAAATTAAAGTTGATTACATCGATTAAGCATCATGAGGTGGAGGGTGGGGGGTGGTTCCCTATTTCTTTTTTTGCTGGGAGTTTGCAACCCTGTTAGTTAGGTTGCTTAATATTTCTGCTAAGTACTCTTTAAAATACCAGAATAGGGAGGATGGAGCAGGTTTAAGTTTATTAGATTGATCAGTGTTGCTGAACTATGAAATATTTTGGGTGCAGTGTATTTTTTACATACAGGTATAACAGAATAGCTTTAGTGTTGTTGTTTATTTAAACTTGAGTATGAACTTATACAAAATGCAGCAAGATATTAAAAAACAGTTTTATTGATTAAAAAACACACTATATCGGATTCATTAAGGTATCGGCAGATATCCAAATTTATGATATCGGTATCGGACATAAAAAAGTGGTATTGTGCCATCTCTAGTCTGAACACACAGTGAAGTGTGTTTTAAGTCTTTAGGGGTCAGAGGTCATGTGATCATGGAGGCGGATGATGTTATTCTGGAGGTGTTCCTAATACTGTGGCGTCCCTGCCCCTGCAGGAACCTGATCATCGAGGAGAGGAGTTTCGTTCCCTGTGAGGATCTGAAGTATGGCCGACTCTCCTTCGGAGGCTTCAATCCTGAAGTCGAGGTGTGTCTCATTTCATGCCCACTTCCTGTTTTTATTTTGACCCCTGACCTCGCAGTGTGTCAGATTACCTGACTGCTGTGTTTGGGAGGACACAGAGCTGAGAAACATCAGTTTGTTCTTTGTGTTTTTAACAATAATCAGCCTCGATTTAAACCAGCTGTGTCAAACCAGCAGGGACTGTCTGACTGAAGCTTTCCATGGAAACTGTTTTAGTCATGTTTAAATTTTGAGCAATGCTGTACGATCTCAGCTGTACACCTGCAGCAGAAGCAGCCCAGTACGACCCTGCCTCTGTCACCTGGAGGCTTCAGATGTGTCCTACCCCCTGATAGGGATGGGTATTGTTAAGGTTTTATCCGATACCGGTGCCTAAACTCTGCTCGAACCGGTGCTTAAAGAATGGAGAACAAACTTTGTCCAAAAACCTCTTATGTTTTTATTTTTAGCAGTTTCTTTTTTCTTACGTGCATTAATGTAATAATGTGGTTAGCCTACTCAACGTAAATTACACACGAACAACATGAAGCTGGTCACTCAGAGAAGAACGGCTGCTGCTGCCATCATCATCCGTCATCATTTCTGCTACAGTGGCAGGGCTAGGGGCCAGGACTCTCCTCTTCGGGTTCTTGGGGGATGTTGCTAACTCCGGGTCTGATAACAGGCACCACACCCGCTCAGTGTGAGGTCTCGCAGCAAGCTATCAAATACGGTGCATTTCTCAGCTTTTAAAATGCTATGCGTCGCCAGGTGTTTCATCAGATTCGAGGTGTTACCTCCTTTGCACAGTATCACAGTATCAGCTTAAAGCACTTGTTGCAGGCTGCTGAGTTTGCTGTGAAGTACAGCCAGACTTTTGACCACTTTGCCTTGGGCATTTTTAATCTGTAGCTCTGCTCTAAAAGAACATACGTACCTGGCCCCGCCTACTATCTATTGTCATGCACTTTGGCTAGAATCCAAAGTGTATGACATCTCAAGAAAAAGAAAAGCACCGAAATGTGCGCTGCTTTTCAGTCTGGTTACTACAGTTTATGTCAGAACCGGTGCCATTATGGCACCGGATACCGGTACCCATCCCTACCCCCCGACTCCTCACCCTGGGTCCTCTGTCTTACCCCGACTCCTGATCCCAGAACGACGAGTCTCTCTGAGTGTTTGCTCTGAGCGTTTAAACTAGAACCGTCCTGTGTTCCTGCAGAAGCTGATGGCTCTGATGAACCCTAGAGAGGAAGAGGAGGAGGAAGAGGAGGACCTGAGCCAGATGCAGACAGACATCACAGATGAAGAAATGGCTCTGAGGTACGAACTGTTTCCCTCTGATGCTGAAGCGCTGCGTGTTTTCACTGTAGTTCATTACACACACACAGTGCATGAGGCGAGGCTCTCATCTGTTGTTTTTCTCGGCAGGTACGAGAGTTTAGTTGGAAGCATGAAGAAGAAGTTTGCGACAAAGCGAGAGCGAGCGGCGCAGGAGGCAGATGAGGAGAACCAGAAGGAGGTGAAGAGAGCGTTCGTGAAGCCTCAGGACTGAAGACGCTCGCACTCCAGCTGTTTTTAGACGTGAGGCTGCCGTGGAGCAGCGGCTGTCTGGATGTTATACATCCTGCTTTTATGAGACAAGGAGGACATGAGCAGCCTCAGAGCTCCTGAGAGCTGCGTGTTTGTTACCTGTTTGTTTTTTAATTCCGTGTCTGACTCACCTGAGGTGTGTTTAAAGCCACGCCTCCTCCACTTGTTTGCTCGTCATGAGGAGGTGAAGGTTGGTTCAGACCTCTGAAGATGTAAAACACGGACTGTAAATAAAAGATGGAGGCTCGCGGAGGTCAGCATGTGTTTATTTCAGAGTGTCTCGTCTAAGCTCGAGTGTTGAAGTCCCGTCGGCTGACAGTCAGTGTGTTTAAAAAGGGGTCGAACACGGTGGCGGTCAATGAACGGGAGGAACCAGCCCGTCTGTCCGGGGGCGTACAGCGGGCTGGGCAGGGTCGCCAGCAGAGCGTGACATACGGCGTTCGCCACGGGAGACGAATCCTTGGCTGACTGCCGTGACATGCGGGCCAGACCACCGCGTAGACGTCCCCCTAATCTGCCTGAGCCGTGGAGAAGGTGGCAAGAAGCTCGTCTCTGCAGCGAGTGGCAACCTCGTTGCCAAAGGTGACCGAGAGGAAACCAGGAAGACATGACGGTTTAGAAACGTAAAGTGTTAACAAACAAAAACATGAATATATGGAAAAAAATGATAAAACTTCAAACAGAAAATGACTGAAAATAATTTTACAGTAGAGTCACACATGAAGTTTCAAAATAGAACAACTCCAAAAGGTAAAATTTTACTTTTAACTTTCAGTAAAACTTCAGAATAAATTCAACCCTGATCAAAAAACTCAGGATACTGTGTAATTCAGATATTTCCACTTAAATGAACATCTTTAATAAGAATACGAGCCTGTTTGGAATCTGATGGCAGCAACACGACAGCACCATGTTCCCACTGTGCAGCGTCCTGTCCTCTTAACTAGTCTGTTGCGGGGTGGGAACTCGAGGGCCGGTGTCCTGCAGGTCTTAGACGTGTCCTTGATCCAGCACAGCTGATTTAAATGGTTAAACGACCTCCTCAGCATGTGTTGAAGTCATCATGTGAACCAGGCTCAGGGAGGGGCGGCCATCTCAGCAGATGGCCCCGCCCTCCGAGCCTGGTTCTGGTCACCCTTCATTGCTTCCACACCTGCAGTTCTCCTGACGTCCACTAGAGTCATCCCATGTTAAAATAAACATGTTCACCGGCTGATGCAGGAACTGAACACCTGTACGGAGACACGATGTGTCATAACTCACCTGTTTGAACTGGGTTCAGGTGCTTTTTTCACCAGAAAAGGTTTAAAACTGTCGTTTGGCTGCGAGTCGCCATGCTCCGTCCCATTAGAGTTTAAATTTGCTTTGATGTGAGATTTACCTGAAATCCATGACCTACCTGACCTTCACAGGTACTGCTGACCTCTGATTGGATAAGATCAGAGCAGGTGTGTAAAATCAGCACCGTGAGCATTGGAGGTGTGTGTTACCTGTTGCTCACCCGACACCAGCACGGCCCTGTTGTGCAGCGCCAACAGCATTTCCCTCGTCCCAAACATCAGTGTGAGGCTTCAGCTCAGCAACGCCCCCACCCCCCTCCACAAATCTGACACACTGAACTGCAGCGAGGCCCCCACACTCAGGACGACGGCCACGGTGAGGCAGGAAACATGTCAGTCCAACATAATCACACCTGATCAGTAATCAATAATCACCTGACTGCTGAAGCCGACTTCTCCTTTAAACAAGCTCACTGATTGGACAGAAGCATTTCCTGCGACCTCACAAAGAAACCAAACAGCGTTGGTGACAAACAGGCTTTTATTTTGAAAGTCACAGTTGGCTGGGCATGGTCACCTACACAAACATGTTCACGTTTTAAGGACTCGTCTACACGTGAAGACTCTTAGCACACAGATCACAGACAGGAAGTGCTCACAGCGCACGACAAGACAAACATCATTCAGCCAATCAGGGTGGAGGATGAGGTCTGTTAACGCGGGCTCGACGTTCAGGCGAAATTCTTCTTCAGGAAGTTGATGAGCCCATTGGTGGACGAGTCGTGGGAGGTCACCTCTAAGTCGTCCTTCAGCTCCGGCTCGATCTTCTTGGCGAGCTGCTTCCCGAGCTCCACCCTGTGGTGGAAAGAGAGGCGGGTCAGCAACGCACAGGTCAGCAACGCCGGTTGGTCAACAACAATTATTTTGTAAGGGAAACGTACGGAAGACCGCTTCCAGTGAGGCAAGTTTGACTGAAAACATAATAATAAAAAGGCACCTTTAAAGACCCTCAAGGTCACCTGACATAAGCACAACAAAATAAAAACATGTAAAACTAGACTCAGACGGAGTCACGATGAAGGGTAAGCAGTTCTGAATACATGTTTTAAGACGTAATATAAAATAAATACAGTGAAAATTCATTGTTTTCAATAAAATACAAAAAACCCAACAACTTTAATTTATTTAAAGGGAAAGTATGGAGGTCTATTAGTGGCAGCAAAGTGACTGTTCAAGATCTTTAAAAAAAATAAATAAAGATGTTTAATTGTAAAATAAAGCCCAAACATGGAAGCTTAAGCTACCTTAAACCCAAGTTTAGCCCCGCCCAGGTGTGACTCACCCCCACTGGTCGTAGCTGTTGATGTCCCACATGATGCCCTGGACAAAGATCTTGTGCTCGTACATGGCTGAAAGAAAAACAGCTGTGTCAGACTCCTCCTCATTATTGGTGCAACTGAAGTTTACAGTAACCGGAGACCACCTGCAGTGACTCCGCCCACAGCAGCATGTTTGATTTAAAAGCCAGTACTCACCGACCAGAGCTCCCAGTATGAACGGGGTGAGCTTCTTGAAAACAATCGAGTTGCTCGGCTTGTTCCCCAGAAACACCTGCAGAGAAAAACGTCATTTCAACGCTGGAACGTTGACACACTGTACAGTCACCTGACTGTTTCTACTCTGATGGTCACACACAGGTGTGTCCAGGTGTGCGCTCTTACCTTGTGCGGCAGCAGCTTCTCCAAAGCGTCTCCCGACATGCCGGCGGCCTCCAGCTCTTTCCGGGCCTCGTCCGGAGTCTTTCCCTTCATCAGCGCTTCGGTCTGAGCCAGGAAGTTTGCCACCAGGATCTGCATAAAGCACACAACACCTGTGAGGCGTTACATCATCCAGGTGTGCTCTTGGTTCTTCCAGCTGATCAGTTCAGCCTTGCTAAAGTAACTTTAAATGTTCAGACCTTGTGGTGGAGGTTGTTTCTGATTGGATGCTGAGACTGAGCGGGAATGAGGAAGTCAGCAGGAATCATACGAGTGCCTGAGGAAGAACAAGCAGTCTGTTAACTCTTGTTATTGATCACAAGCTGAAAATCACTAACATCAAACTGTTCAATTAAGGAGACGTGTTCAGACGCGCGAGGCGGCGAGCTTCAATCAGATCAGACCAACGAAGAAAAATCTGAATGGCCTCAGTAATAATCCAGAATAATCCGGCTCCCTGTGCCATCATTGGAGAGTTAAAGAAAGCATTCGACACCATCAATCATCTGCGGAAGGAGCCCTGTGGTATCCAATCACAGCATCTCGAATGTTCTGCTGGGTTCCACAACATTCCCTCCTGGGGTGGTCACATGTTTGAGCACGTTGGAGGCGTGTCCCTGCACGTCTCTTATTAAGGTAAGTAAAGTAAAATTTTATTTATATAGCACCTTTCAAGATAAAAATCACAAAGTGCTTTACAGAGGCAGAAAACAGACATTAAAATCCAAAACAAAACAAAATTAACCAAAAGCGAGTTTAAACAGGTTTTTAACTGCTTTTTAAAAGACTTAAATAAAAGACATCTGATTATGTTTACAAAAGGACCTGTACAGGTGTTTCCACGGGGGAGGAGCTTCAGCTTCAGGCTCGGGTCCTCCAGGTACGCAGCACGTTGTCTGAGACCATTTTAACTCACCTGTGCGTGTGCGTGGATCATGAAGGTTTGTGTGACCTGCGCTGGGACTGCAGGTGTTATCAGCTGCCCTGATGTTCACTAACGAGCGGTCACTATTACATAATTAAAGGGTGGAGCTTCACCTTGGTGGATGAGCTGGTAGAAGGCGTGCTGCCCGTTGGTCCCCGGCTCGCCCCACACGATTGGTCCAGTGTGGTAGTTGACACGGACGCCATCTTTGGTGATGTACTTCCCGTTGGACTCCATGTCGCCCTGAAGACCAAACAGACGAGTCATCAGCACCAACATTCATCACGAAACCCCACCCCCACCATCATGCCACAGTCTGACGTAATGTACGGTTTCTGTGGTCTGCTGCGCGTTACGTGACGCAGGCGTCACACCTGCAGACCCGCCTCCCTGCGTCACTGACCTGCTGAAAGTAGGCAGCGAAGCGGTGCATGTACTGGTCATAGGGCAGCATGGCGTGGGTCTCTGCCTGGAAGAAGTTGATGTACCAGACGCCAAGCATGGCGAGTAGCACGGGGGCGTTCTGCTCCAGGGGGGCACTGCGGAAATGGTTGTCCTGGGAGGAGGGGGGAGGAGGAGAGTTTAGGTTCATGCTCCTGCTGTCAGTAGTGTACACAGAGCGCGTGCAGAAACAAAGGGCGCCATTCTCTCGCTTATCACACTCGAGTCTGAGTTGTGAAAGTGTCTTGTTCAGTAACCTGACGGGAAGGGTGGAAACATTTCAGAGTGACGCAACGATCAAATAACACGTGTTGAAATTCGTTTTTGTCCCGCGGACGAATGTGAAGCAACTCGCTTGCAAGAAAGCAGAAGAGACGCTGACGTACCATCCAGTGAGCTCCGGAGAGAAGCTGCTCGAAGTTCTCAAAGCCTGAAACACAAAACAAACCAGAGTTTAGTCCTCAGGCTCTCAGAAGGAGGGACATTAACTCAGTCATGCACATATCAACTGGTTGAAGCCAAGATCGATGCAGAGCAGCTTTGCTTGATTCTCAGTCCAGAATAATCCTCCTTTCCTCTGACAGGATGACATCATCAATGATTGATAACTTTGATCGATGATCGGCCCTGGCAACAGCCAAGTCACAGACGTACCTACGTGTAGAGCGATGGACAGACCGATGGCCGACCACAGCGAGTAGCGACCTCCGACCCACTGAGGACGATCAAACATGACATCACACAGTCACTCCACCAATCAGAGCACAGGCAGGGCAGCAGATCGTCAAAATAAAAGCAGTGACAAGAAGCGGCACTGAGACGCTTTCAGCCACTTCCTGTCAGTTTGTTTTCAGCGGAAGGATGGCAGCATTAACGGAGAGGAGCGACCTCACGAGAAACATGAAGGAACTCCGACTACAGTAAAAATCACAGGCTCCTTAAATCTAAAGAAAAGCGATGAATTTGACTGTGAAAGAGCCAGAATCGACACAAACTAATATTATTAAATAATAAACAGAACGAGGGTCGACTCAAAAACATCACTGAGGAGCCGCGTTACATGTCACTAACCCACCGCTGAAAACCATCTGAGTCACATGCATTCATAGTGACATCATCATCGTAACAGGCGCACTTACGTCCCAGAACTCGAACATGTTCGCCGTGTCGATGCCAAAGTCCTTCACCTTAGCCTGAAGGGGGCGGAGACAGAGGAGGCTGCAGATGATCTGATTAGAGCAGCGTGTCTGTGTCTGTCTGTCTCTGTGTGTGTGTGTGTGTGTGTGTGTCTCTGTGTGTGTCTCTGTGTGTGTGTCTCTGTGTGTCTCTGTGTGTGTGTGTGTGTCTCTGTGTGTGTGTGTGTGTGTCTCTGTCTGTGTGTGTGTCTGTCTCTGTCTGTGTGTGTGTCTGTCTGTATGTGTGTCTGTCTGTATGTGTGTCTGTCTGTATGTGTGTCTGTCTGTATGTGTCTGTGTGTGACTCACTGAGTTGGTGGACAGAGCCACAAAGTGTTTGGCCACAGCAGATTTCTGTTGAGGATGAGAGGAGAGAAGCTCGTGAGCGTGATGGAGAGATCACCACCCGACCCCTGACCCTTGACCCGGTCTGCCTCCATGTTAAAGTGACTGTGTCTTTTAGAGCAGCTGCGTCAGGCTCGGGTCTACTCACGTCGCCGGCAGTCTGCAGGAACCAGTCTTTGGCAGACTCGGCGTTGGTGATGGTCTCCTGGGTGGTGAAGGTCTGAGAAGGTCAGAGTGAGGAACTGAGAGTTAGCAAACAATCAAACCAATCGAGTCTCTCGAAACTGAAAGCAACTGACTGAGCACGCTCAGACCCAGGAGTAAAGTGTGTGCGTGTGAGACCTTGGAGGCAATGATGAACAGGGTGGTCTCGGGGTTCAGCTTGGCGAGCGTCTTGGCCAGGTGAGTCCCGTCGATGTTGGAAACGAACCAAATGTCCGGTCCTCCCGCCGAGTACGGCTTCAGAGCCTCCGTCACCATCAGAGGGCCCTGAATGCACCACGACACAGTGAGTCACATGACCGCTGAGGCGCGTGCGTGCGTGCGAGAGCTCAGCGGTCACTCACCAGGTCGGAGCCTCCGATGCCGATGTTTACCACGTCAGTGATGCTCTTCCCGCTGAAGCCTTTCCACTCGCCGCTGCGAACTTTCTGTAAACACACGACACAAAGGTCATGACCTCCAGGCGTCACACGCCGTGACAAACGCTCAGACACACACTCACCTGGCAGAACGCCTTCATCTTGTCGAGCACCCTGTTGACCTCGGGCATCACATCTTTGCCATCGACGAGAATCGGCGTGTTGGAGCGGTTCCTCAGAGCGACGTGGAGCACAGCCCGGCCCTGTGAGCGCGTGCGGTAACAACAACGGGGTTAAGAGTGACCCCCTCACACAAACGCACACGTGCTGATGTAGGAGTCAACTCCGAGTCTGAGGGCCACCTCTCACTGGGATATATCACCATGGCAACACTTGCTGTGACCCTACCCTGCTCCCAGGTTAGAGATCAGCAGGTGTGACATCACTGCCTACTGATCAATCAGATCTGTAGAATCACCTGATCAGGTCAGGAGCCATCAGCACGTTCAAACAGGCTGAACTTTATTGGTACAGGAGCTGTTTACAGTGTTCATCTTCATAGCGCTCTATGTATTCCTCTTTGTCAACAATCTGATTGGATGCTGCCAGCCCCGCCCCTTCCAGGTAAAATTATAACAGCTTCCTGTGTTCGATGACGTATAGATTTGAAATCAGAATTCACCCTGAAAGCGCCACGCAGCCTGATTTAAGTGATACAAATGTGTTTCCGTAAATATTTAAGATTTGTGATCAATCATGTTGATCAGGAGCTGCTCAATCAGCCACTGCTGATCAATACATGAACCTTCAGCCTGTGTGTGTGTGTGTGTGTGTGTGTGTGACTCAGCAGCTCTGAGTCTGCGCGGTGTCAGGTGGAGGATGAAGAACGTCTCTGAAACCAACAAAATAAAGGCATCGTGGTGCATTTGAGTGTCCGTTGAAATCTACACAGGTTTACTTTAACGCGAGTGCGCACGCACGCACACACACACACACACACACACACACACCCCAGAGCCTCTGAGGGCTGAATTATTTAATCGCTCTACAAACCTTTGTAGAGCGATTAAATGCGGTCACGTGACCCTCGTTCCCTTTTAGTTTATACGTGGACGTGTGAGGAGGCATTACCTCAGTGAAGTTGATCTTCTCTCCAGAAAACATCCTCTCCCGCGCCTCCTCCACCCCCCGAGACTTGGCCTGCACACAGGAAACACACGGGCAGCAATCAGATGACTTCAGGAAGCTCATTTCACCACCAGGAAGCGGTGACATGTCGACACAGCGCCCGCCGCTGGTGCCGTGGCGCAACACTTCTCTTTCCAAATAAAGTGTGGAAACCTTCCCGTTTCACTGAAGCTCTGAGCAGATAAAGCACGCCTCCTCCGCTCACTTTTAGCTGAACCTGCTGCTACAGGTGAGCTCCAGCTGCCTTTCAAAATAAAAGACGGAGTGTGTTCTCACCAGGGCCAGGAGCATGGCCAAGACGTCCTGGTTGATCAGGTTCTTGGAATAATCGATCAGGATGTCGCCATCGTCCGTCTGCAGGGTGGTGCTGTGAAGCCAAAATACTTTATTTACACCCAGTTTCACAGACACGCACAGAGCAGCAAAAAACATAGAACCTGAACAACAACAGAGCCAAACCCTGAACGCCTCATCACCCTCAGCTCACAGTGTGAGGGTCCAGGAAACGCCTCACACCGCCTCCTGTGGTGGTTCTGACTCCCTCAGCACGTGGGCCTCTCTCACGCGATGACTCTGTCTGTGGATGCATCACAGCGCACGTACCCGCGGATAGCCTCCGGTGCCCGGTTCTCCCGGGTCCCCCACCCCGGCTCCTGTGCTTCATTACCGCCCGCATCCCGCCCGCATCCCGCCCTGACATCGGGCGAGCCCCCCCTCCGAGGTCCGCTTCCTTCAGGTTTTCTGCTTCCATTATCGGACAGACGCGCCATGGGCTGCCTGTCGCTCCCGTTACAGCCTGCATCGTACACGTCAGTATGAGGTCAACCCCACACCTGAGACCCACCTGTGAGGGCCTCGTGGTGTGTTGGTGAACGCTTAGTAAGCACGTGCGCAGGTTCGGCACAAACAGGAAATCTGTGCAGACTGTCCGATAATGGAAGCAGTCGTTTTAGCACGCAGCTAACGGTAGCCCATATCGGTACTGGAGGGATCCACCGGGTGTCGGGCCTCTGGTCTGCGGGTTTCGGGCTCGATACCGAGGCGGGGGGCGGTGATGATGACGAAGGGAACACGGGGGTAGGGGGTAGGGGGCTCACAACGGAAACGCGCGGAGAGGTGACCTTGTCGGTCACAGTCCGAGAAGGAGAATCGATAACCGGGCGGAGCGCCGAGGACCTCCAACCCCGGGATACGTCATCCGGCTGTCCTCACCTGAGCCGGCCGAAGCGCTCCGGGTCGGACTCGAACAGGCCCTCATGTTGAGGCTCGCGCCGTTCGCCTCGTGCCACTGCTTCAGCTTCTGGAAGTTTGCATCGGCGGTCAGAGCCATGATGGCGGATGCTCGATGCAGACAAACTGAACACACTCCTGGTGAGACTCAAGCCTTCGCGGCCGGTGCTGGACTGACTGAATGTGGTGGGGAGAGAGAGAGAGGAGCACCGCGGGAAAGAGCCGCTCCCAACCAATCACAGCGTAGAACCCACCGCCCGAGCTCCGCCCACAGACCCGACCCGTCACGTCCTCAAAGGCAGCGGGACTGAAGTATGGAAGCCGATTAGTGACGATATTGCGTCAATATTGCGACAGGGCAGATCTACGGGGTTGGCATGGGGTGGCATGTGCCACCCTAAAATGCTCTCTTGCCACCCCCAGTGCCACCCTAGCTTTGCATATGACACTGTTGTTTATTAAAATAAGCTAGCATGAACACTTTGAGCCTATCCGGTCGTTAAGTGATGACGTGACGAATCCTACTTCCAGGCCTAAAGTAGTCTGCGTTTAATATGGCTTTTGTGTTGTTAACATGTTTAATGTTTTGTATTTTCTTCTATTTAATCTCAAAAAGCTCCTAAAACAGTCAGTGATCACTGTTGACCTCCCTCGGCTTTTATTACTGCTAATCATTTATTTAAGCTCAGTTTTTAAAACCTTACGATGTAACTACAGCACAGCCCATGCAGCAGTATATGAATGACTAACCTCGTATTGTGGATGGATTATCTCACTTGTTCTCCTGGCTGAAGTTTGGTCCATTTACAGCATCCTGCCATGCGATTACATTTGTTCCTGACCACCGAGAACACTCACGTTAACTTTTATCGAGTGGAAAAAAAGTTAGCTTGTTTATGTTATGCTAACATAGCTGTGTCGCTAGCGGTCACGTAGCACATCATTATATACCAGCTAGCCAAACTTCAGTAACCCTACAAACGTCACTGCTGTTTAGTTTTCTGTCTTCATTTATGTTGGAAGTGATAGCAGAGCTGTACGTTTGAATTTTTTTCCAAAACCCCGCAGTCAGGACATACTATATTGTATTTAGATAGAAGCTAGCGAGCTAACTTCCTGCTAACTTCTAACGCCGTTAAATGTCATAAATTCCATTTTCATGGATGCCTGGATGTTAAACTCAATTGTTACACCTGGTAGAGCAGAACACTGATCATTTTATTAAAGATGAAAGACTTTAGACAGTTTTTCAACTCTCAGTAATGCCACAGTGATCGTTTGATATATGGACCTGCAGCGGAGTTTAGGCCCAGACACGGCCAGTGACGTCAGACTGAACAACCGGATAGGCCTATAGGCTATAGCAACAATTAAAGCTGAATATATCCGGTCTTTAAGTGATGACCTGATGAATCCTGCTTCTGGGTCCAAATTACTCTGCATTTAATAAGGCTGTTGTGTTTTTAATACGTTTGAATGCTTTGTATCTTGTTTTATTTAATCTGAACAAGCCCCTAAAACAGTCAGTGATCACTGTCGGCCTCTCCGTTTTTATTACCACTGTTCATTTTAAAGCTCAGTTTTTAAACCTTACGATGTAACTACAGCCCAGCCCATGCAGCAGTATATTAATGACTAACCTCGTATTGTGGATGGATTATCTCAGTTGTTCTCCTGACTGAAGTTTGGTCCGTTTACAGCATCCTGCCATGCGATTGCATTTGTCCCTAACCATCGGGAACCCTCACGTTAACTTTTATCGAGTGGAAAAAAGTTAGTGTTCATCCTCCAGCTTCACTGTGTTTATGTTATGCTAACATAGCTGTGTCGCTAGCGATCACGTAGCACATTATTATATACCAGCTAGTCCAACTTCAGTAACCCTACAAATGTCACTGCTGTTTAGTTTTCTGTCTTCATTTATGTTGGAAGTGATAGCAGAGCTGTACGTTTGAATTTGTTTCAGAAATCTCTCGGTCAGAACATGCTATATCATGTTTAGGTGGAAACTAGCGAGCTAACTTCCTGCTAACTTCTAAGTCCGTTAAACTTCATAAACTCTGTTTTCATGGATGCCTGGAAGGTAAACTTGATTGTTACACCTGGTAAAGCAGCAACGCTGATCATTTTATTACAGATGAAAGAATTTAGATAGTTTGTAACTCTCAGTGATGCAGTTTGGACCCGGAAATGGCTAATGATGTCAGACTTAAATACCAGATTGCATAGTGTTATATCTAGGTAGGTAGATATAGGTATATATTTATATAAATAAGTGATTTTTTTTTTCTGAGTACTATTGTCACGTTTGTGCTGGAAGAAATGTTAAAAAAAGCATTTTCTAAGGACATCACAAAAAATGTACCATGTCGACCAACAAAAAAAATATGGCATCACGTGGGATTTGGTTGTTTAGGAAGAGTTGGAAGTTTTGGGAATAATGGCAGTGAGAGCGAGAGATGGGGAGTTTTGAGATGCGAGAGATTTGTGACGTTTAGCGTGGAGTGTGTAGTTACTGTGTAGTTAGTGTGTTGTATATTTGTTGGATACACCTCCTGCTGTCAGACCGGCAGGTTTATCCTGTGGTGTCCTCCTCCCATTTTTTTTTTTTAGTGGCACAAATAATTTGTGGGGCATGTTATTGTGACTCCTGGTTGTTATCACATTTTAGTTTAAAGCAGTTGTATAAAAAAAGGCCAGATGCATTGGCTCCATTTTTAGATAAATAGTTGTATATAACTTTATTGTTTGCAAAATTTGTGCGTAAGTTTTTAAAAATTACAATTTATATTTACATTTGAAGTTATGAAAATAATTTACTAAACATGCCTTTGGTTTTTACTGTTAAAAAAACAAACTACTAGGATTTTCTGTTTTTGTGTGATTTCAGATCAGTTTTGTGTATACAGCATGTCAGTGACAAAATAACTGCAAATTCAGACACTGAAAACAACGACACCAAACAAGGAGAAAAAATTAAAGTTGAAATACAAAGGTAAAATCAAACTGTAGTCAACAATGGCCAATCATATTTTGGACTCAGAGGGTTAACCCAACAAATCCTGAAAAATTAGGTTTAAATTTTGGTGACCAGTGTTTTCATCACACTGCAGATTTCTGACACTTTGTGTGAATTTAAGCAACAATTTGATTTTTTCTAACAAAAAAAACCAAAACCAACTTAGGTTAGACCCATGTTTGTAACTGAAACACCTCATGTTGTGTAGTTTTGTGGATTTTATACTTACAGTGGCTGCAAAAGTATTCGGCCCCCTTGAACTTTTCCACATTTTGTCACATTACAGCCACAAACATGAATCAATGTTATTGGAATTCCAGGTGAAAGACCAACACAAAGTGGTGTACACGTGAGAAATTGAACGAGTGCAGTCAGTTGCCCATAGACATTGCCTGATGAGTGCTAATGACTAAATAGAGTGCACCTGTGTGTAATCTAATGTCAGTACAAATACAGCTTCTCTGTGACGACCTCAGAGGTTGTCTAAGAGAATATTGGGAGCAACAACACCATGAAGTCCAAAGAACACACCAGACAGGTCAGGGATAAAGTTACTGAGAAATTTAAAGCAGGCTTAGGCTACAAAAAGATTTCCCAAGCCTTGAACATCCCACGGAGCACTGTTCAAGCCATCATTCAGAAATGGAAGGAGTATGGCACAACTGTAAACCTACCAAGACAAGGCCGACCACCTAAACTCACAGGCCGAACAAGGAGAGCGCTGATCAGAAATGCAGCCAAGAGGCCCATGGTGACTCTGGACGAGCTGCAGAGATCTACAGCTCAGGTGGGGGAATCTGTCCATAGGACAACTATTAGTCGTGCACTGCACAAAGTTGGCCTTTATGGAAGAGTGGCAAGAAGAAAGCCATTGTTAACAGAAAACCATAAGAAGTCCCGTTTGCAGTTTGCCACAAGCCATGTGGGGGACACAGCAAACATGTGGAAGAAGGTGCTCTGCACTGATAAAAGCTATTTTGGAGAGAGGTATATATAATCTATGCAAATCATATAAGATTTACTCTATTATTGCACTCAGCCAAGGAATTATACAGTAATGGGTTAATTATACCCTTTTCTTAAGAGTAACAACATTATATTAAAAAATGCAGTAAAATATACCCCCAAACCGTGAGTCTTATGTTCCTAATTGCGCATGCGCCAGACCGCGCTTTTTGACTGAGCGGGACAGCAAGCAAATTCTGGGTCCTTTCTTCAGCTTCCATCAAACCACAGAAGTGAAGGTAAGCTATTTACATAGGGTGAATAATATATAATAGCACATGCAAATGGTAATTTTTGAAGTAATGAGCTATTACACTTTACTTGTATTGCTTAGGTCTGTGTAATGCACCATTACTTGAAATGAAACTTTGAATCTGTTGCTGTCTGTTAACCGTCTAGACAACTGTCGGTAAGTTGCAATGAAATGTGTTCGTGGTGCTTTTATCAGTCAGCATGCATGACCAGTCCCGGACTGGTGATCAGAACACTGAGGTCGTGTCCAAATTCATGGGCTGAATCCTCCTGAGGGCCCGGCCTTCGCGAGCTATGTGGCCGGGTCCTCAGAAGGTCGGGTAGGCCGGATGTAAACCTACGTTTAACCTGAGTAGCGATAGACAGCGGTGATCTGAAAATGATGTGCCGGGAGTTGTGCCGTTCTCGGCGGCTCTAGTGACCCTCAAGCTCTCGGCTAGCTAACGAGCTTGTGGGTAACAGACGTCTCCGAAAATGTCGAAGCACTTGTGCAAATATGCGATATTTTGATAAACCGAGCAGATATTTGAAGTTTACACACCCACATTCTCGCCTGAAAATATGTTAAAAGTTTATTATGTGACCCAGAAAGAATAATAAGAGTAATTTTAAAACTTAGTAGCGGCCGCCATTGCCGGAAACTGGAGTTTGGCTGGGCGGCGCTATAAATTCTGGGATATGGTGGGCCACGAAGGACACACCCGACCCATCCTTCAAATTCGGGGAAAATGAGGATGCATCGGTCGGCCGCATTCGGAGGAGTCCACGAATTTGGACAGCCTTCGGCGCGTCGCTGTGACGTAATCGGTCTACAAATGCGTCCCCGGGAGGATGCAGCCCATGAATTTGGACACTCCCAATAATTATAATCGCGGTCTTTGCAAACTACTTTTCTGCCTTGATGGAAAAGAAAATGGACGTCAGACGATTTTTTTTTTATTTATTTTTTTTGAGAAATGAGTGCGGCAATCCTTAAGTTGTGGTGGCTCTGCTTCTGGGTCAACACATAAAACAGGTAAACAAACTTAAATCCTGCATGTCTTTGAGATTCTATGAACACTGGGCAGATCATTCCCAACAGTCGTGTTTTAAAACTCTTAAAAAACAGCTGTTGCATCCGTCTGCGTCTCCCCATTGATCTTCACTGTAGCTCATCATCCCGGAGAGCTCACTGAAAGCTTTCTCCCAGCTGTAACTGGCGGCTTTGTTTTAGCAGCACCAGAACTTTCTGAAAAAGCTCTGAAGCATGCTTGCTTGTATTTAAAAATGTGCGCGGCAGTAGTCGCTTGTTCTGTCATGCAGATACCGCTTTGCTCCCGTATCTGCTTCATAATCCGCTCAGCTGTTCGCACTGCGGGGAAACACTGGGACAGAGCAGCATCATGAACTCCAGCTATAGGGAGATTTTTCAGCAGCAAAACAAATAAAGCCAACCTGAAACGATCAGTGAAAAACAAAGACTGCTCTGAGAGTTTGAATTATTAACTGTATTCATTGATGTGTGGTTAAAGACTATCTTACTCATCAGTAAGTAGGGGCAGGTCCCGCCTTCCTCACCTCTGATTGGATAGAAAGTCTCTCCTACTTACTGATGATACTTGCTCACGGGGCGGGACAAGTATGTCTGAGAGAGGGAGGGCGTCTCATGAGACCACCAGTATTGCCAACGGTCTCTGACAGAAAGTAGTTGAAGTTCCCCAGGGTGTCACACCAAAATAAAAGCAGTGGGGGGTAAAGCTCTCAGCCTGAAATGCTGTCCCAGTCCAGGCCTGTGCATGACTGTCTGACTGCTTGTTTTAAGTTTAAAGACTAGTCAATGCTAGCTTTTTCTAAAATATTGAAATAGCAGATGTTAGAAAATAAAACAAAGTACTACTGTATCCCACTAGTATGTGTGAAAATACCCACTGTTGCTGCACCTAAGTTTTTGTTTTTTTTAATTGTGGGATCAAATAAAATATTTTTGAATTGATTTTATATTATATTGGGTAGTGTTAGAACATCAGTGCTTAATAATTGTTTTCATACGTCCCCAATTATTCAGCGGGCCACATGTAGCAACCTGGTTCTTTTAAACACCTGGGGTCCAAATTAATTTTGCATATTATATGTCTGGGCTATAATTTGGAGAAATACGGCATGTTCTATGAAGCATATTACATCTAAGAATATGATCTATGAAGCTAATTCCATAACGCATGAATATTAATCTATGCAATTGCAATGCCTTTGTGTACTTGCCTCACTAAAATAATCTGTTATTTCTGCATAACAGACCCTTGTTAAGTATAACAGATAGACAGACTTCTCAGATAAGACGAGCAAAGAAAAACTGAAGAAGAATATTCACCTTATGTTTTATTTCTACCTTCATTAAAGAGACTGAGAGAAATTTTGAGGTTAGATAAATAACTTGTAACCAGGTACATGTCTGAAAATTTCTTTTGTGTAATGTATTTTCTTATTTTTGTTGCATGAAGAATCTGTGTATGTGGACACTCACTATTTGCCCTCTTTTTCAGGTCCTCATGTGTGTCCTTTACAAGCAGAGACTCACTGATAGACGACTCTGTTACCAGTTCTAGGGCTGGCGCACCCACCCACGTCCACACCCCCGGTGTATCCTTTACAGGTATGCAAGTTTCTAAATGAAATAAATCACATTGACCTTAAAAATGTGGTTAATCTTAACCAAAGTCCTCAGTTATGGGAAAATGAACTGGAAATGCAAGTTGTGCAACTTCACAACCACAAAAAGATTAGACCTGCTGAAACACATCAGGCTAATACATGGGCATTTTGGTCGAGTCCACTCCATACCCTGCCTTCATGCAGATTGCCCTTGCACTATCAAGACATGGGGTGCATTAAGGACACATTTGTCAAGGCATCATTCACAGTCATCCCAGCCAGGCAACATCCTTTCGTTCACATGCATTGTCTGTAATTCATGCTCTTTTGACAATGAGAGGCAGTTTTTTGAACATCTTGGTGGCCATCTAAAAAAGTTTGAAACTGTGCCATGTGTTTTTGAGGATTGTGATTATAAGGTTAACAAATATACAACATTCCACAGCCACAAGAGTAGAAAACACAACCCACATTCCTTGGAAGATTTCAAGACTAATGTTCTTCATCAATACCAAAAGAACCCGGACGAAGAATGTGACATTGTTGACGATGACAATGAATGTGGCTCAGTCCTTGAGGAGGATGAGGACTTAAACAAAATTATTAGTAAGAAAGTGGGGCTACTCCTCCTGAAAATGGAGAGCATTTTCAATGTCTCCAATTCATGCATTGACGAACTAGTAGAGGAACTTCATTTCCTTACAGCATCTGCATCTGGTCCCGTCATTAAAGAAATAATTCTGAGCACTTTGAGAAAACATGGCTGTACATTGGAAGACTCAGTGATTTCAGAACTGGTCAAAGACCTTTGCCGGCTAAGCCCTGTCTGTGCTGCTTTAAGAGTGGAAGGGCCTTTAAGCAGTCAGTTCAGGAGAGAGCAATTTAGAAAGGAGCATCTCTCATTGACTGAACCTGTTGAGTACATACTTGATAGTACAGATAATAAAACATTTCAGTATATACCAATCCTCCCATTATTATCTCAACTTGTGGACAACAGACACATTCAAAACACAATATTACAAAACAAAAGGCCAGCTGATGTCTCTTCAGAATACAAATCATTTAATGATGGATCTTTACTAAGAGAAAACAGCTTTTTATGTGAAGACGAACTTAAACTGCCACTCATCCTTTATATAGATGACTTTGAGATATGCAACCCTTTGGGAACATCCCGCAAGAAGCATAAAGTCACAGCTGTGTATTGGGTGTTTGCAGACATACCTGCCACATTGAGATCTACACTGACTTCCATTTACTTAACCATTTTATGCAAGGCAAATGATGTCAACCAGTTTGGCTATGCAAAAGTTTTGGACCCACTGCTCAAAGATTTGAAGTCCTTTGAAGATAATGGTATTTTTGTTTCAAGTCTGGGCAAAGTGGTCAAGGGCACTGTACTTGCTGTAGTCGCTGACAATCTTGGCGCTCACTCAATAGGCGGGTTTGTTGAAAGCTTTTCAGCTTCACATTTCTGTCGCTTTTGCATTGGCGAAAGGTCACAGATCCAGGAACATGAAGTAGGAGAAGGACTGTTTCCTCTACGGACTAAGTCCAACTATGCCATCCATGTCAAAGCAGCACTGTCTGATCCTGCAGAAGCTCACCACTGTGGAGTTAAAAGACAGTGTCCAATCTCAGACAGACTCAGCCACTTTCATGCTACATCAGGTTATCCTCCAGATGCTTTGCATGATTTGCTTGAAGGGATTGTACCTGTTGAAATTTCACTCTGTCTTGATGTGTTAATCAGGAAGAAATACATATCTCTTGAGCAGCTCAACCATTCCATCCGTTGCTTTCCTTACAAATGGAGTGACAAAACAAACTGTCCACAACCCATTGCCCCAAATTTCACAGCACGAAAAAGTGTAGGAGGTAATGCACACGAAAACTGGTGTTTGTTGAGAATGATACCACTCATGATTGGTGACAAAATACCAGAAGATGAGCCTGCTTGGGAGGTTTTGATGACCCTGAAAGATGTTGTTGAGCTTGTCATGGCTCCTCTCCACACAGATCACACAATAGGATACATGCAAAGTAAGATCTCAGAACACCGTTACAGATATTTAGAAGTGTTCCCAGAGGAGAAACTGAGACCAAAACATCACTTTCTCGAGCACTATCCTTTGCTTACAACTGTTTACGGGCCACTTGTACATTTCTGGACTATGCGATTTGAAGCCAAACATCGATTCTTTAAAAGGATTGTGAGGCAGACTGGGTGTTTTAGAAACATCCTCATGACAATGGCGAGAAAACACCAATCGATGATTGCGTATCATACCCACAATTACAACCACCAAAGGCCAGCACTGTCAGTGTCCCAGAAGACTCAAGTGGCAGTCGATGTTCTAAAAGACAGCATTAAGGAGTCCTTTGCAAGGAAGTTCCCAAGGGAAGACTTTGTGAACATGACAAATAAAGCAACCATTTTAGGCACAGACTATAATATTGGCATGATGCTGCCGTTTGGCTCAACAGGAGGCCTACCTGACTTTGCAGAAATCCATCAAATAATCATTGTGGACAGAACTCCTGTCTTTGTTCTGAAGTTGCTTAGAGGCTGGTACTGTGAACACCTGAGGAGTTTCAAAGTAGAGCCCACAGGAGAGACAGAAATCCTTAAACATTCTGAACTGAAAGAAACATACCCCATGGCTGCATACAATACAGCAGATGGCCGTATGGTGTCCCTTAAACACTTCATTTGCACATCAGAGTAAGTGTAATGGGTTGATTATTTCTGTTATATCAAATGTTTGTGCACTTATTGAAATTATTGAAAAAAAATATTATTTTACCAACAACTATATGGGCAGGCGTCCTGTCTTATTTGTTTATTGTAATGTTTATTTAACAGGAACAATACATATAACATTGAAAAAGAAAATGGAAACATGTGATGCATACTTAACTCTCCTCTATTCTTCTTCCCTTATCTCCCTCTTCTTAAAATGACAATCAAAAATTATTTATTCAAAATTCTACTGAACTAAATCTCTGCTTTTATTTCTCTGGCAAAAGATAATGAAGAAAATATATGCATGTAAGCTTATCAACTATTAATAACCTGTCTCAATTTCTTTTCTTTCTCTGTGTCTACAGCTGAGGAAACACAAACCAAACAACAATGGCAGTCCAGTTAAGAGTCATTTTAGAAGAACACAGCATTCAAAAGTTGACACTTCCAACAGGAATTCCTAATACAGTGGAAGATCTTGTTTCCATAATTACTGAAACTTTCCAGTTGCATGGGGAATTTGAACTGCTATACCAAGACAAAGACTTTGACAATCAGTTTTTCAGTGTCATCTCGACTGCTGACTTGTATGACAAGGCCACTGTTAAAGTGATCCTTAAAGAGCCAGTAATCACCCTTGACTTACAACCAGTATGTGAATCAGGATCATCGTCTACATTGAACTCTTCGACTTCAGTGAGCACCCATCCTGCAAGTACTACTGAAACGGACATCTGCCCTGCCCATCATGATGCATCCTCACAGGTGTCTGACTGCGCATCGTCAAGTTCCAGTGACACCATCATTCTCCCTGATTCATGTCGCCCTGCTGCGTGGCCAGTGCCATTTCAAGTACCGGAGTTTTCCCGAGACATACAACTAATCCTCACTGAGGCAAACAACTCATATCGCAACACTGGAAGACCTTTCATGGATGCCAGTGTTAAATCAGCAATAATGCAAGACCTTGCAAAAGTAATTTTTTCGTACACTGCTTACCCAACCAATCAGCAGATCCTCTCAGTGGCTGAAGCCTTGGTTTCAAAGTTTCCGTGTCTTAAGGAGCCAGGATCATTTGCCGGCTTATATGGCTGGCAGCAGCGCATAAAAAACAAGATGCACAATTACCGTGCCAAGCTAAGATCTCGAAAATTTTCTTACCCGGAAATTGAAATTAATGCCTTAAAAAGGAAGCATCCAGCTGATGCAGTGCCATCAAAGAATGTAAAAAAGCCAAAAAAAGCAGAGGTTAATTATCTCCCTCCGCATCCTACTGGAGAAACACAAGAGACACTGGAGAAAGAAAGGCTTGAATTAATTTATGAAATAACAAAGAAAAACAACGCAAAGATAATTGCAGATAAAATGAATAAAACGTTCTCTAGCCGAAGACTTGAAGTGGTCAGCCTCTGCCCCTCTGTGGGTGAGTTAAAAGAAAGGTGGCCAGCATTATTCACTGAGGCTCAGGTGAGTGTGATAATCTTTCCTTCCCACCAAAAAACATTCATGTTATAACTATGAGATCTGGTCTGTCATTTGAAATGTCTTTTTTTTTTGTCCCCTTACTTCTTAGATCATCGAAGAGTTCAGACGCATCACCACAGTTTCTTTGGTGGAGACATTCATGCTGAAACTTGATGAGTACACACCAGGTCTTTTGCAGCTTATGCGTGCCAAAGGAGGAGCTGCTGGTTCCAAGATGAGACCTTTGCTGGACACTTTGAATGATGTATGTTATTTGACTTTTTTCACAAATATGTAATTATGGAGGGCTGCAGTGGGTAGCAAGAAGGTCCTGGGTTCAAATCCTGGCCCAGGGTCTTTATTCATGGAGTTTGCATGTTCTCCCTGTGCATGTGTGGGTTCCCCCTGGGTTCCTCCCACAGTCAGAAAACATGGCTGTTAGGTTAATTGGTCTCTCTAAATTGTCCTTAGGTTTGAGTGTGTGCGTGCATGGTTGTTTTTCCTGTCTGTCTCTATGTTGCCTTGTGATTGACTGTCCAGGGTGTACCCAGCCTCTCACCTGTTGAAAGCTGGAGAGAGGCATCAGCCATGTTTTTGTTTTTAAGTAATTCAGTCTTAATGTATGTAAATCACTCGACTTAGTCTTTTCACTAAATTGTATCTCCCTACAGACACAGAGCATTGAGAAGAAAAGGGATGTTGTTATCTGCTGCCTCATTAGCTACCTCGGGGAAAGACAAGAAGATCTTTTTCATGACTGCCAGGTATGTCATATTGATAACAGTTTACTTATTAACTCAAGGGATCCTAATGTTCTTCTCTCCTGTCCTCTCCTATCCCCTGTTCTCCCCTTCTCCATTCATCTTCTGTCCGCTCTCCTTTTTAGATCAACTGAAATATATTGAAAAAGCATCTTAAATAAAATAAAACATGTGTATGCTTTTTATTTCTTTCTTTTTAACACGTAGGAATGTGAGGATTACACAGACAATATGATGAAGGTGATCGTGATCCACAACATCATGGCTGAGGAGGATCCATCAGATGTGTTCATTGTGATTGAGGGAAACCAAGTGATGGAGGGATGTGGAAGCCGAACAAAGGCATGTGTACTGCTGATGGGACTGATATATGCCCTCAACCTCGAATATCCGAAGGAGCTGAAGAACACATTTGACACTTTTCAAAAACTGTTTTTGGAACTTGACGGGGCGAAACTACTGAACAAGGTCCACGGCCTCAAAAATAAGCTTATGCAATGCACACACATTTCCCCTCTTGTTCCCAGAGGATCTTTTGTCCAGACATAGCTTAATGGAGCTGTAATTGTTCTTCTGACAGCAAGCACAGAAACTATTGAATGTTGGTGTTAGTGTTCTGTTCTGTCTATACATATGTTTGATAATGTACATGCACAGAAACAACCTTGTAGAGTTTCTGTGCTTTTGGCTTTTAAAATGGACTAAGTCGCCTTGGAAAGTGTTGTCTGCATTACCTGTTGTGTTGCACTTTATTCTGTGTTTTTATGGAATAAAAACATTGAGATAATGAACCATTTGAATATCTTTTTTGGGGGGGTACATTTTACCTTATATGAATAGGTAATGTTTATCAACTGATAATAATTAAATTTTATTAGTAATTATCAGGTATTACCAACTAGCAAACAAGAGATAATTTTACCTAATTTCAATGAGTAAGTAGCTGTTGAATGTATACATAAATATGGGGTAAATTTTACCCAATTTAATTAAGTATTTCATAGCTTTTTATTGAAGCTATTTTATACACAATATATTGAACTAAATCAACCACAAAAAAGGCTATGCAAATTGTTACCTCAGATTTATTGGGTAACTTCTATAGATGAGTTTTTACAGTGTGGTCAGATGAGACCAAAATGCAAAACGCTATGTGTGGCGGAAAACTAACACTGCACATCACTCTGAACACACCATCCCCACTGTCACATATGGTGGTGGCAGCATGATGCTCTGGGGGTGCTTCTCTTCAGCAGGGACAGGGAAGCTGGTCAGAGTTGATGGGAAGATGCATGGAGCCAAAAACACGACAATCTTGGAAGAAAACCTCTTGGAGTCTGCAAAAGACTTGAGACTGGGGCGGAGGTTCACCTTCCAGCAGGACAACGACCCTAAACATAAAGCCAGGGCAACAATGGAATGGTTTAAAACCAAACATATCCATGTGTTAGAATGGCCCAGTCAAAGTCCAGCTCTAAATCCAATCGAGAATCTGTGGCAAGATCTGAAAACTGCTGTTCACAAACGCTGTCCATCTAATCTGACTGAGCTGGAGCTGTTTTGCAAAGAAGAGTGGGCAAAGATTTCAGTCTGTAGATGTGCAACGCTGGTAGAGACATACCCTAAAAGACTGGCAGCTGTAACTCCAGCAAAAGGTGGTCCACATGTATTGTGTGTGTTCTCTGTCCCTCTTGTATCAGGTAAGTAACACTTCCCATTTTCTTCAGAACTGTTCCATGAGTCCATTTTACCCCCCCCCACACACACACACACACACACCGAAGTTTTGGATATGCACAGCATCTCCCTCCGAAAAAACACGAACAGGTTGGGTTCTGTGATCATGGTGTCGCTTCTGCTCAGACTGTTTCTGTTCAATGTGTCTGCTTAGTTCAGGCTTGAGCAGGCTGAAACAAGTCCGGATCTGACGTTTCAGGAACAACTCTGCTGGCATACGACCCTTCACAGTGTGTGGTGTACTGCGATACATGATAAGGAAGTTTGCCAATCGATGACTGAGTGACAATGTGGCCTTACCATCTGCTTCCAGCACATTTTTCATCAGGGATCGTTTCAGGATTTGTACTGACCTCTCTGCTGCCCCGTTTGATGCAGGATGATAAACGGGTACAGCTGTGTGTCTGATCCCATTTAACTCCAAAAACTGACTGAATTCCTTTGACACAAGTTGAGGTCCATTGTCTGAAACAAGCTCTTCTGGAAGTCCATATGAAGCAAATAAACCTCTCAAAACCTCAATGGTATTGTGTGAGGTAATGGATGACATAGGGAACACTTCCAACCATTTTGAATGACTGTCAATGACAACTAAAAAGTACTGCTTGTCTTTTTCAGCAAAATCAATGTAAATCCGTTGCCAGACTCTCTCAGGCCACTTCCAAGGATGGAGTGGTGCAACAGCTGGTGACTTCTGTACAGCCTGACAGACTGAGCAGCCTTGAACCAGTTCTTGTATATCACCATCACAGCCTGGCCACCACAGGTAACTGCGGGCAAGTGGTTTCATATGACAGATACCAGGATGTTCATGATGCAGGTCTTCCAGCACTTTCTGTCGGTAAACTGGTGGAATGATAACTTGTTGTCCCCAAAGAACACATCCTTGTTCTGCTGACAGCTCGTGTCTGCGTGTAAAGTAAGGCTTAAGTGATTCATCTTGCACATAACTCAGCCACCCATTCATGGTGTAACTCCAGACCTTGCTGAGAATTGGATATTTCATGGTTGCTCTCTCAGTGTCTTTAGCTACTATGGGTAGCTCTTCCACATGTGAGAAATAGAAGATACTCCCTTCCTCTGCAGTGTTGTCTGGTGTGTTGTGAGGTGAACATGACAACGCATCTGCATTGGCATGTTCAGCTGATCTTCTGTACTCAATGTCATTGTTGTATGCCATTAGAATTAGAAGAGCCCAGCGTTGCATTCTTAGTGCAGCGAGTGTTGGGACAGCTGGCTTTGGCCCTAGTATAGCCAGCAGTGGCTTGTGATCTGTTATGAGGGTGAATTTCCTTCCATACAGATATTTATGGAATTTCTTGACTCCAAAAGTTATGGCAAGGGCCTCTTTTTCTATCTGGGCATACTTCCGCTCAGCTTCAGTTAATGTCCTTGATGCAAATGCCACAGGCCTTTCCTTTCCATTTTCCATGACATGAGAAATGACCGCGCCCATCCCGTAAGGTGACGCATCGCAGGCTAACTTCAATGATTTGTGCTGTAGTGCACCAACACTTTGTTCTGCAGCAGTAGACTTTTTGCATCTTTAAATGCTTTTGCACATCCCATGGTCCAAATCCATTTAGCATCTTTTCTCAACAGGTTATGCAAAGGCTGAAGAATGGTGGATGGATTTTCCAAAAATCGACTGTAGTAATTTAGAAGACCAAGGAAAGACTTCAGTTCAGTGACATTTGTTGGTTCTGGTGCATTTGTTATGGCTGCTACCTTTTCCTCTAAAGGATGCAGTCCATCCCCGTCAATACGATGTCCCAGGTACTCCACACTGCTCTGAAGAAAATGTCACTTGGAAAGCTTCACTCTGACGCCATGCTTCTCCAGACATGTGAGTACCTCTTCAAATGCTCCCTTTCAGATGAAGCAGTGATGAGGATGTCATCCAAAAAGCAGGTCATGTGATCCATCCCCTGGAGGATTTGATCCATCACAGACTGGAAAAGAGCCGGGGCACTGGAAACACCATAGCTGAGGCGATTGTACTTATAGAGACCTTTGTGTGTGTTGATGACCAGATACTTCTCTGATTCTTCATCTAACTGCAGCTGCTGATAGGCATGAGAAAGCTCAAGTTTACTGAAGGATGTTCCTCCAGCTAAAGTAGCAAACAAATCTTCCGTATTAGGCAGTGGATATCTTTCCTCTTCAACACACTGGTTGACACTGACTTTGTAGTCACCACATATCCTAATTGTTTTGTCTGCTTTTGGCACAGTAACAGTAGGGGATGCCCACTCACTTTTCTCAACCTTTGAAATGAACTTCACCTTTTCCAATCTGTCCAGCTCTTTTTCCACAGCTTTTTTTTAGTGCATAAGGAACTGGGTGAGCTTTACAGAAAATTGGTGTGGTGTTTGGTTTAGTGTGGATTCTAGCTTTAAATCCTTTGATGCAGCCTTGGTCATCCGAAAACACTGCCTGATGACGCTGAATCACTTCTAGTACTCCTGGCTTTGCTTCTTTCTGCACCAGTACCTTGTGTACTGTGAAAATCTGTTTCCAGTTCAGCTGTAGTTTCTTTAACCAGTTTCGTCCAGTCAGAGCTGGTCTGTCTCCCTGAACAACGATCAGTGGTAGGGTGACGTTTTGGGTCTCATACTGTAGTGGTAACATAATATATCCATGCACAGCGATGTGTTGGCCCTAGTAGGAATTGAGCTTTAGCCCACTGGTTGGTTTTATAGGGAAATGAGTGAGATGCATCTGATAATACTTGTCTGATACCACCGACACTGCTGATCCTGTATCCAGCAACATGGTGGTGTTCTTGTTTCCAAGCGCAACATCCACTGTGTATCCCTTATCACCGGAGGTGATGGAGTACATTGAATATACTCCAAAAAGTTCGGCTTCATCATTTCTACTTGAGCATTCATCCTCAGTTTCCACATACTGAGTTTGCTGACTGAATTTTTTATTCCTGCAAGCACGTGCAATGTGTCCTATTTTTGCACAAACATGACACTTTTCACTCTTAAATTTGCACTCACGTGCTGAATGCGTTCCACCACAATGATAACATGGTTGCTTCGCTCCTGTGTCTTTTTTAGGTCCCTTCCAGCTCTTTGGCTTGTTATTGCCCTCTTGCCTGTTCTGTCCTTTCCATCCTTTGTTGGAGAAATTTGGAGCATTTGTCAAGGCCTTTACTTGGTGAGGTTCATGGTGTCCTGAGAACTCCATCGTATTCTTTGAAGCGAGTTCCATGGATATGGCAATCTCACATGCATGTGGAAATGTAAGATCTTGTTCCGATAGTAGCTTGCGCTGCACAGCATCAGAACGCAGCCCACTAACAAAGCGATCTCTCAGGGCCTCATCCAAATATTGTCCAAAATTATATGCGGCTGACAACTGCCTTAGGGCTACAACGTAGGCAGAAACTGCCTCCCCTTCTTTCTGGTTACGTTTCTGAAAACGAAAACGCTCAGCTATCACCACTGGAGTCGGCTTATAATGCGCACTTAACGCTTCAGTCAGCGCTGCATATCCCATAGTACTTGGTACCCTTGGAGACAAGATTCTTAAGCAGCCTGTATGCATCTGCTCTGATCAGACAGAAATGTGCACACTTTCTTCTCATCGGAAACATCATTTGCTCCAACCGCTCCAAATACGACTCAAAATCTTCCTTCGATTCATTATACTCTTCAACACGACCCACATGCATTGCCATGTTAGCTCACCAAAGCTGTTCCGCTGCAGCTGTGAAGAAAACATCTTTTTTTTTTTCCTTACATTTGAACACAGTCCCTCTACAGCCTCTGTCGCGCTGTGGAAATCTTTAGAATCCTCGTCGCCAGTTCTGATATTCTGGGTTAGGCTCTTTGAAAGGATCAGCACGGAAGGACGTGGATACGTGCTTTATTGAACAGCAGGACATAACAACTCAAAACACTTGTTTTTCTTAGCGGTGTACAAGCTACCTTTTTTGTTATGTTGGCCAGCCAAGAACTAGCCCTGTAACAGGCACTTCTGTATTTTACCACTGGGAGCAACAGTTCACTCTATTACACTGTGGAACCATCCTTTAACCTATTCGACAAAGATCCTGTGTGATGAACTAAAGAACCTGCAGCTTGAAGTCTTCTCTTCACAGCTGAAACTGAGACTTGCTTACTACAACCATTATTAAGCTGTGCCTGAAGCTGTTGTCCTGTGAGCCGCCTATCACACAAGCTGTTAACTCTCAGAAACTTGTCCGTTGTGTCTTTGGGTCTACCCTCCTGGCACAGTTTGTTTCTGAGCCTTTGGATGGTGAAGGAAACTGGACTCACTGACACCTTGACTTTCTTTGCAGTTTCTCTGTAGGACAGACCTACATTTATAAGTGTTATGATGGTCTGTCTCTCTTCCATTGTTAATCGCCTTTTTCTCACATCACACTACTTTCTGCACTACGATACCGTTCAGCTGATGCTCACGAGCGTATGGTACCACAGAGGGGTTTGTAGCTGTAGGAATTAGCAACACCAGCTTTTAAAGCCTGATCATCACAATAACACTGAGGAGGATCAGAAGCTAAGTTTTTCCATCTTTTTCTTTAGCAGATTGAGTTCTGCATGTAGTAAGCAAAGATGCACAGATGTTTCTGTATACCAGTGGTTCCCAAAGTGGGGGGTGCAGAGCCATTGCAGGGAGTGCGGTATTAATTTTTTATTTTTTTTGTAAACAATGCTTGGACACTGCTAGCATAATGGACAGGTTTTTGATGGGGCTCCCACACAAACACAAAGCAGAGGCTGAAACATCGCCAAATATGCTTCCAAGCCAAGGACTAGAACATACGATGAAGCATATGTCGCCTTTGGCTTCACCTGCACAGCAGCTGTAGTGCCAAGGTAGGTCTGCCCAACAGGATTTGTTTCCCCTGCGTCGGGAGCACACGCTGGGCTTTCCAAATCACGGACAAACAGTATCCCATATTCTTGATTTTTAGTTCACAAACACTTCCTATAACAACTAACTACTCCTGAAACTTTGGAAGTTTTAGGTCTTTGTACAGTAAAGTTACAGAACAATAAATATATCATTTTCTGTTGTAACCCTCACACTGAATGGTAATGTAACACTAATTTTTCACAAAACTAAAACATCACTCCTTCCACGTCTAATGTCTGGAATGGAGGCTGGATCCTCACTCTGTGCCCAGTGAATGCTCGTGACGCAGGGGAACACATTTTGTCAGTGACACTGACCTTGGCACAACACTGATCCTGCCATGGCTTGTTCCCCGGTTCAAATCACGGACAGACAGTATCCCACAGTTGTTTGTTTTTAAACCCATTCTGCACAATGACATTTTTTGATGTATTGATAGCAGTGTTGAATATTCTTACACAGTGAAAATAACCCAACTATACGTAAAAAATGACAAATGGTAAATGGCCTGTATTTGTATAGAGCTTTACTTAGTCCCTATGGACGCCAAAGCGCTTTACACTACATTCGGTCATCCAGCCATTCACGCACACACACTATAAAGATGGTTTGTTTTTATTTTATTCAAAAGAGACAGTAGTTTAATTGCAACCTGTAATTTATTGGAGTTAACTTATTTGTGTACAAAACGTTTGAGGTGTGGAATAAACTGCAACGGAGTTGAAAACAAAATATGGGTGAGTGTGATTGGAAGATGTGTTTGTGTGTGTGGGGGGGGGGTTATAGTAAAACAAAGGGGGGTCTAGCAAAACAGTTTGGGAACCACTGCTGTACACTACGCCGGCCACTTGGTTATGGCCTTCCATGTATGCCCTACCCGCTAGCATCTTGCCCCCTGCTATGTGCTGGATTGTCTCAGGGGCATCTTTACACAGCCTGGTGTGACAGACCCCAGCCTCTATGGATCTGCTCAGAGCTTGTTCCTGTGCCTCTGTGCTTGTTTCAGACCAGCCACAGAAAGGCTTGATCGCTTCAAACGCACCGTCAGAGCGGTTCAGATGCCGCTCTGCGTTCGTTTCACGTTCAGTCTGAGCTGCCGCAGCTTTTGGAGGAACACACCTGACCCCACCTGTCTGGACGACCAGGGCGCAGGGTGGAGCTCACAAACCTCCGTCACCTGTCCAAGCATCTCTGCACTCAAACACCTGTAATTATCATCAGACCCAGGTGGAGACACAGCTCACCTGAGGGAATGCTGAGGCGAGAGCAGCCAAAGACCCCGATGACCACCGAGCAGTGACGTGCACCAATGACCTGTGGCGCCTCGCGATGACCCCGCCCCAGCCTGTAACCCCGCGACACAGATCAATCACCTTTACACCAAATTGTTCAGGATGACCTCTAACCTCCAGCAGACACAATGAGCAGGCGGACACAATCAGTGACTTCAATTTATTTTGCTCGTGTCATCATTAAAAACAAAATTATTTTTAACAAGTTTGATTTTTGAACGTGTCAAAGCGCAGCTCCCACACCTACGGAGGCCCATCATGACCAAAAATAAACTCCAGTCCATCCAGCCATTACTCCGCACCTTTACTGGCCCTGATGAGCTTCCGCACTGGCCTTTAAATCAAGTCCTGTGACACATCGAGTCCAAAATCTCTCGCTTCTTCTTCACGTCTCTGTGATTGGACGCCGGCTACATCAACCCGTTTTCAATCACAGCAGCGAGAATCAAACTGAGAGGATGTGGTTGCCGCCAAGGAAACCCTGAATGCATCCTCTGAGGTCACACTGCACGTGCCTGGCTGCGAGGGGGCGGAGTCAGGACTCACATTATACTCTGGGCAGGTTCTTACTAAAATATTGCTAACCTACGACGCTACAGCGAGCTCGTGCTTGTTCTACTTGACATCACTTCCTGCAGCGGCTACGGGCTCGCGCTTCAGGGTAAATGTAGCGCAGAGTTATTTAGTGTACGAACGAGTTAACGATTAGAAAAGTGCAAAACGCACTCGGCTATGGAAGACTTTAAACGCCTAAAACAAGAAAAAGGAAAAAGCTTCAGTTTGTCTGCTTTTAATGTGTCAGAATCTGAATTCAGTCATCTGTACGCGTCTTTACGCCACACACAGCTGACAGCAAACATCGAATATCACACCTGATTTAGTTCGTTTTTAATGTGTCAGAATTTAAAGATTTATAGCACTTCATGCTGCTGCAGATTTCATTTCTCACTCTTTATAAAGTTTATTTGACGTCTTTCCTGAACTATGATCACGGAACACGCTGAAGGAACAGGAAGTGAACCATCTACAAGTTATTTCCTAAACTGTGGCGTTTTAAACCTTCCATACAACAAGTATGGAATTCGAATGAATCTGTGGAAGCAGATTAATTTAAGCATTAAACGTCCTCCGTACATACCCCCAGCGCCTCCAACTCAGAGAAATGAGAAAAACAAAATGGCGACAGAAAGGTGAACTTTGACCTTTCGGTTAGTGTGTGACCCGGGAAGAAAAAAAAAAAAAAAGAGAAAAAGAAACAGCAGTTAAGTGTGCACGCCAGCGGCTACGCTAATGTGAGACCGCAACAGAGGGAGGAAACGCCAAACCTATGTGACAACCAAAGGAAACGCGGGAAAGAAACGGCGAGTCCGAGGAGAAGACGTCACGACGCATGAGGGCGAGTGGGTCGGCAACGAAGAAGAACGCAGGAAGTCTACGCAGCAGTAGAAAAATACACATTACAAAGGTGGGAGTAAGCTGGCGGCCATTTCGGCGATGAAGTTAGAGGAAAGTCCAAATCCCTGTGCCCGTATAGCTATGTCAGCAGGCATTGGTCAGACGAGTCATCACAGACGGCATGACAGAAACACCTCGCAAATACTCTACCCTCGGCTGCCTGTGAGGGTTTCTCGCCGCCGCTGCTGACAGATATGGAAGGTTACGCTGCATCAAGCATCGACACCGGTGCTGGTGACAAATACACAACTTCATTATTTTTAACAAAACAGCAACAACTACTCGTCTTCCTGTGAAGAAGCTCCGCCTCTGTGCCAACGACTCCTCCCGCCGGTACTATGCTGCCACTTTGTCGTCCTTCTGCAAGAAAAACAGGAACAAATGCCAACGTTAGTGCCGAGAGGCGAAGTTGGACTTTAAGGTCGGAAGGACAGGGACACATGACTACTTCCTCAAGTCATGTGTTGGTGTGACAGGAGTCCCCTAACCCCACCCCCTGACCTCTGACCCTTCACTGTCTCGAAGTTAAAACACAATAACGTGACCTCACCCGGTACGCCGACAGGTCGGCAAACTCCTGGCCGGCCTGGTTTCCTCTGTATCCTCCCCTGTAGCCGCCACCGCCTCCCTGCGGCGGCCCAAAGGAGCCCCGGCTGGCCGGGCGACCCCGCCCACCGCGATAACCTGTCCCGCCGCGGCCGCGGTAGCCCTGGCGTCCTCGGCTCTGACGCAGCGGGATGCCGAAGGTTTCAGCGTTCATCCGCCGCTCCTCCGCCCACGTTTGCCTCCGCTCCCTGCAAGAGAAACAAGAGGAGGCGGTGAGGGAGACACACAGCACGCTACAAACAGGAAGTGGTCGGGGCTTTGGTTAAAGCGACTCACCTCGGGAACCCCAACCCTCCGGACCGCTCGCTCGTCTTCCTGCTGGACAGAAAACATTTCACTTAGTGACCGCCCCCATCAGTGTACAGAAGCCACGTCCACACTGACAGCACTCGTACCTCGTGTCATCGCAGGAGATGTTGTCGAAGAACGACTTGGACTTGTCGTAGTAGCAGTTGGGCCCGAGTGGGTCGCACTCGTCGTCGGCGTTGCTCTCGCTATTCTGAGTCTCCACGCCAGAGTCGCCTTTATCCTCGCCGTTGAGTGCCTTCTCGGCCTTCTCGTCTGTGTGGCGAAAAACAGAAACAGGACACGCTCAGACGAACGTTACGCTTAATGCCACGTTTCGGCCCACTGTTAGTGACCTCACCTCGGAGCTTCAGCTTACTCTGGAACTCGCGCTCCAGCTCCTCCTTGTTGAACTGCGCGTTGGCGCTCTCAAAGTCAAAGTCCTTCTCAAACTTCATTGGGCCATCCCGGCGCACGTTGAAGCGTCCTCTGCCGCGGTGACCGCCTCCTCTGCCACGTCTGTTAGACAAAGCACCCGCGGCAGCTGAAGAATAGGGGGAGAAAGAGGAGGACATTATTAGTTACTGTGGTAACTAACCAGACTTAGGAAGAGAGGGGGAGACACGAGAACTCGGGCACATCCACGATGACGGACGACCTCGCAGCACTTGGAGGTAATGTCACATGTTAGCAATCACACATGCAGGTAACGGGAAGTCAGGTGACACTTGACTTCCCGTTACCTGATAGGACACCGTGCGGATGGACATCACCACGCTCCGATTGGCTCATGCCGTAAACACAGAGCGGTACGCGCGGCGCCGACGCCATATCTACAGGCCAGCCCTCCCTCACAGCCTCACCTCTCCTCATGTCCACGCTGTCCTGTGATTGCTGCGCCTTCTGGCTGCTCTGTCCTGAGGAGGCTGTGCGGCCATGGGCGGGGCTTCTGCGTCCCAGGCCGGGAGCCGGTGCAGTAGTGGTAGCGGCTGAGGGACGGAGCTGACTGCCTGGTCCAGGACCGGACTCTTCCTCAGAGGGTCCAGGCTACCGGGGCTGGTTCGACCTGCAGAACCGGGGGAGAGGTCACAGTTAGCGCGGCGCTAACTAGAGGCAAACTGCGATTGGGTCCATGACACGATTAAGTGAAACAAATATTTGCAGTAACAGTAAAGGCGACATTCTCGCCACGTCTCTGCTGCAGTCCGGATTTCTCATAACAACTGGCAAACAGAAACGAAGCGCTGCGAGCGGCAGCTTCACCATCACAGCTGATTTTTAATCTTCTGGACCGCGTGGAGGTCATGTGGAGCAGAAAATGAAGGCCTTGATGGCTCAGTCACGCCAATGCCACAAACCACCCCTGCTCGCTTCCTGTGGCATGAGTTACGTGGCACAAGGGTCACAGACAGACCTAGTTCGTTCCTAGGGCATGAAACCCTTGGATTTCATGCCCGGCGAGAACCCCCCCCGCTAACCTGCAGCACCGAGCTGCGGTGACACCAACGGTCTGCTGTTGAACTGGCTGTAGGCAGGGACCGGGCTCGGCTGAAGAGGCCGTAGGAACCGGCAGACTGGAACGGGGTTGGCGCCACGGCGGACGAGGAGCTGGAGGATCCCACTCATAGATGACTGCAGGAGGAGGAAGAAAGGTTAAAGGTCAGATCGGCTCCTCGTTTCATTTCTCACAGAAAACTGAAACAGGAAGCCTAACTTTTCCCCTTCACAGTAAAAGTCCTGTAATAGCAGAGGAAACAGATTAAAATAAAGCTCTCACACACAGCTCAGCTGACAGGAAGTGGTGGGAATAATATTTCAACGTAAAATGGGCTGGAAGTGGATCGGGTCAGGACCCTCAGATCAGAGGGGCCGAGTCCAATCAGACGGCCCACAGGCCAAACACGACCTTGCCTCTTCAGGATGGGCATACCTGGACGATGGCGGGGTCCTGGGGCAGCGAGCAGGTGGGTTTGGGTGGCTCGCACACAGTCAGGTCCTTGATGTCGCTGCCTCTGAAGATGATGTACTCAAACGTGTCATCCCGAGGCGGAATTGGCCGGTCGGTGGGCCGGTCTTCAGTGCCGAACGAACGAACTATCAGAGGAGGAAACAAAGCGCTGTTAAAAAAAAAGAATCACAGGTCAAAGGGCAATCAGGGTTCAAACCACCCCTCTTAAATTCACCCTAATGGAGCACCAAACAGCCAATTAGAGCAGAACAGCAGACTAGGTGATGCCCCTACTATAGAGAGGAGTGCATCAGGTGACCTGGTTATTGATAATTATCAGATGTCAGGCACCTAATGGGGGTCAGAGGTCAGTAAATGAAGCTGTGGTCTGAGCTGGGAGGAGAACCCGGAATACCTGCAGACGGCTCTGAGAAATCTGAGGAAACACACACAGTCCTCACTCTGGTGTGTGTGGTTTTGTTTTTTTGTTCCTGCTCTGTCACAGGTCACGTGACACCGGGCTTCACTCACACAACATAATTCTTGGACATACCACCACAAAACCACGCCACCCACTATACTACTTGTCTCGGCTCCGCCTGCACCGGTCTGTGACGCGCACTCAGTGACGTCAGAGTGTGCGGTGAGCAGGTGAGGCTGACCGGAAACGAGCCTGGTGTCGGCTTCCTCTACTGGCTAGCGTTAGCCGGTTAGCGAATCACCTGTTACTCTACCTGCGCACAGAGAGCTCTGCGGCTCACAGCAGTTTAGCCTCCCTTTATCCGCTTGAACCCGTATAAGTCGGTGCAGTTTCATGCTAGCTCGGCAGACAAGGCTTTTGTGACAAATGTTAGCATGATAGTGTTAGCCAAGCTAACCGTGTTTTCCAATGGGTTTAGCTTAGCGTGCTAAGCTCGGCTAAAACTGCTAATCACCGTTGTTTATTCCCTTGCAGCCGCAGCTCAGCAACACAAACAGAGCTTAAACCGAGCAAGAGAGGAGCCGCGAGCCCTCCGCTCACGCGGCAGTGCTACCTTTAGCCAACGCCACTGTCGAGTTCTCGGTGTCGATGGTGTAGAGGATGCCTTCGTAGCGGATCTCGGCCTTGGAGATCAGGCTGATCTTGCTGCCGAGGTAGGGGGTCCCGCCGCTCATGGTGCTGTCCGTGACTGGGAGCTTCTAGCAGACAAACGGACAGGCTTCTTGTGTGAAGTGCACGCGGAGCAGAAACCGTCCTCCGGGGGTGGTGGGGGGGTGGTGGTGGTCTGTGTCTGCTGACTCTACTGCGCTCCGCGGCTACAACATGGCTACCTGCTCCTCCATCTGAGGCTCTGAGCGCGGGGGCTAACGATACTACACAGCATCGCGATATTTCACGGCTTCGTCAGCTGTAGATCTGAGGACGATAGAAGAGACGGAAACTGCTGGCCCTCATATGGAACAATAGAACTACTCTGCCATAGCATCAAACCAATAAACACGCTTAATTAGAGGATCAATTTTATTTTATTGATCTTTTATTAATATTCTTTTATTGTCATCTTGTTTTTATTTATTCACCATCCAATGTTTGTCTGAAGCGCGGCCAGTTTCCACCTTCTCCTGGGAGCTCTTCCCAGGTCAGATATCTTTAACTCTAGGAAATATCCTCCCGAACTATCTCAGCTGCCTCCGGAGCTCCTCGCCCACCTCTAAAAAACGGAAGCAGGAACAGCCGCATTGATCTGTTGAGGTGGTGGATGGTGACAGTTCACAGTTGTAAACCTGTGTGGAATAAAATTAGCAGGATTTATTGACCAGATTATTGAGAAATCTGACTGATAGATAGAATCTGATCAGGTCTTTCCTGGATCCTTTTGTTTTCTTTTACTCCACTTTTGTTTTTACGGGTTATTTACGAAGAGTCTTTGTCCTCGTTAGCTGAATTAAAACATCTGTGTTCAAAAAAGTTTTGCGTGGCTGGACTCTGCCCTGACCTGCGAGCTCACCTGTACACAAAGAGCTGCGGCTCTAATGGAAAATCTGCCTCTCCTATCTCTATGCTCGGAAGCGAGCCGGATCCTCGGCGCATGCGTACATTCTAAAATACGATTTGCACAACGGTCCAGCATCAAAGATGGCGGGAGCCTCCGACCCACTGGAGGACATGCTCTTCAATGAGGTGGACGAGAAGGCGGTGAGCGACCTGGTCGGTTCTCTGGAGTCTCAGCTAGAGTCTCAGAAGCCTCCCGCGCCTCCGTTTTCCGCCGGGAAACGAGACGCGGCTCCGTCGGCCGCGGGCCACTTCTCAGGGAAAGTGCGCGGAGCGGAGTCCGCGGAGCAGCCGCAACAAGGACATCCCGGAGCGGGGCTGACCCCGGAGCCCGCCGCAAGCGAGCCGCCGTCCGCCGCACCGCTGCCCTCGTCTACCTCCGCCGGGCCCGCGGGAGCCAGCCTGGCCGCGGTCGGACCGCCTCCGCCCGCCGGTTCTCCGGGACCGGGACCTCTCGGCGCTCCGGCCGCCGGCGCTAGCTTCCCCCGGGCTGCGGTCCCGGGTCCGAGCGCTGCGGAGGCGGTCAGGAGCTCTCCCCCCGGACTGCAGAGCGTGAACGGCGGTACCGGAGCCACCAAGTTGGTGAGCTCTCCCGGTGTTCCTGCGACCGCCGGGGCTGGCCCCGCGACTTCACAGCCCGGCTTCCCCGTACCTCAGCCCTCCGGGGGCTCCCCCTCCGCGGTCCTGCAGAGGCTCCCCAGCCCGGCGGCCCAGAACGGGCTCGACCCGCAGGGCGGTCCGCCGGCAGCCCCCGCCTCTCAGGTCGTGAACCACAGCAGCCCTCTCATGCACACCAAGGTGCTCGTGCCCAGCCAGCCCGCCACCGGAAGCTCGGTCATCCTGACCGGCACCCCCCTCCGGTCCAGGCCCCCATCAGCCACCCTCAGACCGGGACCAGCACGTCACCCTCCGCCGGGGCTAAGCCCGCAGTCAACGGGGTGTCCCAGCCCGCTGTGGCCGTGGTGAGGCCTCCCGTACCGGCCGTGGTGGCCACCTCCATCCCGCAGCAGAGACCCGGGCTGGTGGCCGCCACCACCCGGGTCGCTACTTCGCAACCCTCGCTGGCTGTCCGGCCCCAGCAGCAGACCACCATCCAGCTGCCCCAGGGCTTCACCATGCCCCAAGGTGAGGAGACACACACATACGGTAACAGTCATACACACTCAGTAACACACCCACACACACACACTCGGTAACACTTACACAGACACATCAGGTGACCCACAGTCTCCCAGCTGATCTGTGAGCCGATCAGTGGACAGTAGTAATCGATCGTCCCTTTGAGGAGGACCTGATGCTGTTCAGTTACTGATCGATCTGCTAAGAGCTGGCGGCGTCTGATGGAAGGTTATTGATGAAGTGATCAGCTGCTGATCAGTTTGTACCTGATTAATCGAATATTTTGAACGTTTGATAGTTGCAGCTTTGAGTTTTTTTTATTGTGTGAATGTTAATCAACAATCTGATTGGCAGGCAGATTATCAGATCGAGGTTGGCTCTGTTTGAGTTCCTGCTCCTGCTGTGTGAGCGACGGCGACCACATCAGTGATCAATAAAGGATTCTGATCAGTGGACTAGCTCGAGTCTCCAGCTCCTCAGGGTCACGTGACCATATTCAGCAGATTGTTGAGAACGATTGATTATTGATTGTGTGGGTTGGTCAAAGGTGAGAGCTGAGACAAGAAGTGACGAGTCAGGTGTTACGTTAAGGCGTAGAACCTCTGCTGTGCCATTGGAGGAGAGCGTGCATCGAGTCATCGGAGCATGCTCAGTATGAGTGTTTTGGCCCGCAGTTGTCAGAGGGGGATGATTTGCGTTTCTACGTTATGTCGTTGAGTCTCCGTGGTCTCCTCTCCTTAAGCTTCTCCCCTCAGTGAGACTGCCTGACCCTCCACAGACACTGGCGCCGGTAGCATTAGCGTGCTGCCCGACTACATGCGCTCGGTTTACAGAAGCAGTAAATGTCCTCACCTGCCCCCCTCCTTCTCCTCCTGCAGGTATGGTTCTGGTCCGGACTGAGACAGGTCAGCTGGTCATGGTCCCCCAGCAGGTCCTTGCTCAAGCTCAGGCTAAGACGCAGCAGAGCCAGGCGGTGACGAGCATCACGCAGAGACCCGCCACGCCAACGGCCGGCGCCACCATCCGGGTGAGCACTGCCCCCACGGTAAGCTCCGCCCACACACTGCAGCTATGAGAGTTTTTTACTTCACATTTAAATTTTGTTTCACTGTCATACTCCCAATCTGATGAGCTTGACCAATCACAGTCAAGTTCTTCAGTAGGGGTGGGTTTCAATTATCGATTTTCTGATTAAAATCGATTCTAGCTTGAGTGACGGGATATTGATTCATTCAAATCCTGAATCGATTTTTAAATATACATTTATTTTCCGCGAAACGCCAGAATCTCAGGTTAAACCTCATAAAGTTTCAGCAACCACCAAACAGCTAAAAGAGTAAATGAGAGCAGGAACACGGATTCTGCACAAAGACGTAAACACAAAGCGCGGACCCGCTGACGCATCAGAATCAGTGAGCTGTCGGCTTTCAGCCCCAACGGCGTGCCTGTGTGCGCGCCATCAGGTGAGAAAGCCGACAGCTCACAGATTCTGATGCGTCAGCGGGTCCGCGCTTTGTGTTTACGTCTTTTTTTGCGCTCGATTCTGAAGCGGCAGTTTTGTCCCTCTCCGAGCAAATTTGACTGAACCAGCAGCAACAGAAGATCCAAACAAAGCTTCACATTTCGCTTCAGATAAACATCGTCATGAATTCTCTCTAACTTTGGATGTTTTGCTTCCACCTCGATAAAATCACACTTCCTGCACAGCTCTCCCTCTCTCTCTCTCTCTCTCTCTCTCTCTTGCTCTGTGTACTTCAAGCATTATTCGCTTGCTTATTACGCACCAGTCTATCATTATGTACAGCGCTGTCGGCTGCTGTTTTTTTTTTAAATTTAACTGACTTCTGACAAGAAACTGTTATTTCTGCTGTTCAATACTGAAGAAATTTAAACTTTTTAAAATGATGCCAAACAAGGTTATTATCGTTAACGAAAACTAACGAAATAACGAAAACTAGAAGTGAAAAAACATTTTCGTTAACGGAAATAAAAATAAAAACAAAAAAAGGAAAACTAACTAAAACTGTAATGAGTGTTCACAAAACTAACTAAAATTAACTGAATTTATAGCAAAAATGTGTTTAGTTTTCATTGATGTTTGCGTGTCATACAATAGTCAAGGGTGAAAATGAAGTTTAGTTTCCAGGTTTTTTTCTTGCTGTGTCTCATTATGCCAGCAGGTGGCAGTACGTTAGTCGAGTCGTCTGTGTTGCTGCTCCGTCCATGCGCAGAATCATGTCAGGAAAAGTCTGGAGAAAGCGCCAGAGTCCAATTTGGGATTACTTTGAATGTGACTGTGTTTTGGATAAAGCAAGTGTCTTGTAGTGGAAAGAGACAAATTATGAGGGACATTTCTAAAAGGAAAAAAATCCCACAAACCTTAAAGTGCACTTGAAAAGCTCACACAAGAAGGCTAACCTAGCTTACCTGGAGAAGGTAAGGGAGCATGCCCAACCCTCATCCCCAGAAACAGAAGCTAACCCCAGGCAAGGCAGCGTGATGCATCCCGAGACTACAGGACTGGGATATCTACATAACTGTGTGAGTCAATTGCCTTAACACCCGGTGCTGCAAGAGTTAATAGTCTCATTGGGGCCAAGATATACATTTTATAGTTGCCTGGTATCAATGGTTGTTCATCTGCCTTTATTTATTTATTTAAAGAACCCATAGGTGGGAATGTGAGTTGTTGCGTGTTAGCCCTGCGACAGACAGGCGACCTGTCCAGGGTGCAGGGTATGGTAGCTGGAATAGCAACATACCCAAGGATAAGCAGAAGAGCATGACTGATATGATGAAACTGGGATTTTGTTACACTTTATTGCAAACACAACTAAAACTATAACTGAAACTAATCAAAACTAAACTGAAACTAAGGATTTTCCAAAAAATAAAAACTAAACTAAACTAGCAAACAATTAGTAAAACCTAATTAAAACTGATATAAAATTGAAAATCTGAAGTCAAAACGAAATAAAAATAAAAACTAATGAAAATTGCAAAACTATTAAAACCCTGGTGCCAAATTGCAAAACGCTTAGCTGTGTCTCTAATCAAACCTCTGTAACTTTACTTCACTTCAGCAGCATCAGGTAATGTTTATGTGTTGATTCATGGTTTTTTTCTGTTTTTGATGGACTGCAGAATATTTTTAAGCTTATCTGCTATAAAAAACCAGGCCAGGAAAATCCCCTTCATGTTTTTCTGTGTTGTATGCTCAAGTTACTTTGACACAAAGGCACCTGCTGTGATGCTCACACCTCTGATAAAGTCTCACAAGCATCAGGTTTTTTTTTTTTGTAGCTGTAAAAATATGGATATTTACTGATAAATGATCAGAATTATAATTTTTCTGACTGTCTGAGGCAAAATTTCCCTGATTCAAATCGAATCGATCGAATCGGGACCTTGTGAATCGGGATCGAAACCTAGCCTTACTCTTCAGTTTATTTACTGCTGCAGCCAGAAGTCAAGCCCCTCCCCTTTTAAAGCTCTGGGGAGGGGCTTTAATGAATTAAAACGGAAGTCCTTCTGTAGTCCTTGTCTGTGATTGGTGGAGTAGATGTTACCTGATGGTGTGTTGTTTTTTTGTTTGTTTGTTTTTTCTCCTCCCTGCTGTCGGCAGGCTCCGGGCACCCCTCAGACCGTCCGCCTGGCCACGCCCACTCAGACCAGAATGATTCAGCCTCCCTCCACGACCGCCGCAGTGCAGGTGTGTTTCCTGCTGGCAGCACATCATGTGACACCTGAGGGTTATTTTAAGCCTCTTTTCTACCAGTCTCTAATGTTCCATTAACATTTAGTACCACCTCAGTGTGTGTGGGGTTGTACCAGGTACGTTCGTAGTACCAGGTACCACACGGCTGTGGGTCAAACTGTGTGGTTGCTCGCCTGTGATGAAGGCGACAGACGTGTTAAAGACCCCGCCTCACCTTCTACACCTGAGCTTTAAACCTTTAAAACGCATCAGACCACCATCTTCACACCAGGCCTTTATTTAGAGCGATCATGGCGGCGTGTGACATCCAGGGTCAGCCTGATGGCGGTCATGTGACTTGTCTGTTTTCTGTTGCTTTACAGAAGGCGCTTGCAGTGGCACCTGGTGTCACGCCGGTTTCGGTGAAGATGACGACCCCCCAGAAGACGCCGACGGTGATCACGACGGGGGGGACGCCTGTCGCCAAACCTGCCGGCGTGCCGTCCACCCCCATGACCGGCACACCGGCGCCTGCAGCTTCGGCCGCCGCCAGAGTTACCGTTGTGTCCCAGGTGGGTTCAGGTGTATCCATCAGGTTTTGGGCTGCTGTGATGGAGGCACTTCCTGTCTCTGACCCTCTGTCGTCCTCAGGAAATGCAGGAAAACGTGAAGAAATGCAAGAACTTCCTCGCCACACTCATCAAGCTGGCGTCCCACAACTCACCCTCGCCGGATACCTCCAAGAACGTGAAAGCCCTGGTGCAGGATCTGCTCGTAAGTAGCTCCTCCTCCTCCTGCTCACTGCTGCCTGATTGGATCTGTGGGGTCATGTGATCATGTGATGCCGTCTTCATGTGTTCAGGACGCCAAGATCGAGCCCGAGGAGTTCACCACTCGGCTGCAGGCTGAGCTGAAGTCCTCCCCACAGCCCTACCTCATCCCCTTCCTCAAGGTACTCCTGTAGTACTGTAAATACTACCACCACTACTACTGTTACTACTGCTTTTACTGCAGGTGTTAAGCGTGTGTGTCTCCACAGAAAAGCCTCCCCGCTCTGCGGCAGACGCTGCTCAACAGCCAGCAGTCTCTGATGACTGCACCCCCCAGCGCCGTGGTCACACCTCCAGCCACCCCTGGCTCCGTCACCGCCACCACCATCAGGCCGCGGCTGCCCGTCAGCCCAGCCGGCGGCACCGTCCGTCTGAATGCACCCATCGGCACGGCGGCTCTGGTAAGAATCGTCAGGTCAGAGGTCAACAAAAACCTTAATTTGAAGAGTTTTGTAACCTTTGACCTTGTAAATATGAAAACATTTCGGATGTTTTAATTTGGAAAAACACTTCAACTGCAAACCTGCATCAGACTCGTTTATTCGGGGTCAGCGTCCTCACCGGAGCGCTGCGAGTAACCGTGAGCAGGCCACTCGCCGTCACCAAACAAGCGAACGCTGAGCCCTCAGAGGAAGTCTGAGGCTCAGCCCTCTCTGATGATCTAATGATGATGTCATGATGCTCTCCTGCAGCCTGTGTGCAGACCTGGAGTGCAGACCGTGCAGACTCGGGCGCCGATTGTCTTCAGACCTCAGGGTGAGTTTATTGAGCTGCTCGGCACACCTGGAGACTCACTTTTGTTTTAAGGGGTGGAGCCTCCTGCAGCTTAAGCTGCTCAGATTTAAATAAATCGGCTGTTTTAAAGGTTAAAAAAATCAGCAAGCACCACCACCAGGTGGCAGCAGACTGCAGGGTTATCAGGCCTGTTTCACAGCTGGTGGGAGTAGCTCATTTGGTACTAATTGGTATGGTATGGTAATAATAAATTTTTTTAATGAGCATCACCTGTGGCTTTTTTTTCTTTTCAGCTACGCTGCAGGTGAGAGGACCCACAACCATCATCAGCAAAAGCCCCGTGAACCTTGCAGCTCAGGCCAATCAAAAGAAGCTGAGCGATCCGGGGGGCGGGACGTTCAGGTGAGCAAAACGTTATTTAAAAAGTAAAAAGTGTGAACTGAGAGCAGCACCTGTGACACCTGTAAACTAACGATGGACACAGAATGATGGATAAACTCGTCCCGGAGGTCGAACAGAGATACGGAGGCCCCGGAACGCCAAAAAACAAGCTTCAAAACAAGAAGTGCAGAACAGCTGTTTCAGTCACACAGGTCCGCTTTACTGAGGAAGGTCGAGGGTCGCCTCACCTGAAATGGCACAGGTGACATTCATTTAAAAACATCAGCTGAGAACACCTGACCGTCTCGGATCAGTCTGGAAAAGGTTAAAGGTCAGCGTTCTTAAGGTTGGGCCTCTGTGAGCACAGGTCACGATGATGAAGCACGCGTGATCTGTGACAGCAGGTAGGCGCGCTTCATTGCGAGGACAGCTGCCCAAACTTTCAGGCTAATCTGACACGGCCAGAGGGATGACGTGACCTCACATCTGCCGTCACATCACCATGAACAGAGTTCCAAACAGGAAGTGACTGTCCAGCGTCTCTGGCTCTGACTTTTTCTTGATTTGGGTCAGAGGGGTTGTGATGACCCGGCTCTACAAACAGAGGTGTTACTCTGACACTGCGGGGGCTCCAACAGGAAAAAGACTAGTCACCACTTCCTGTTGGACGTGTAGTTCACAGATGAGGCAGGAGGGGGCAGTGTGTGCCCACGGCACAGCGAGTAAAGCTGAGTGTTGGTGTGAGAGGAACACATTTTAATACACTGAAATAAAAATAAGCTTGTGCTTTTAAAAAAAGATAAACAGGAAGTGACTTCATCTTTTGGCCAATGAGTCTGGGGAACACTGCTGTGCTTCATTCACAGTGTGGACCTGAGCTCTGACACATTCTTCATCAGCCTCGACATTCCTAACCTTTCCACTTAACTTTTCTTAACCCGCAGAGATGACGACGACATCAACGACGTGGCTTCGATGGCTGGCGTCAACCTCAACGAGGAGAACGCCCGAATCCTCGCCACCAGCTCGGAGCTCGTGGGGACGAAGATCCGCTCGTGTAAAGACGAGTCCTTCCTGCCGAGCGGCCTGCTGCTCCGCCGCATCCTGGACACAGGTCAGTGTGAAAACTCAGTGAATCAGCGGGTCTCCTGATTCTCCTGTACCTGCTCAGGTATCACGTCTGAAAGCCTGTTTCACCTTCAGCTTCAAAGTTCAGGTCAGTCAGTCTGGACCTCCTCTTCTTCCTCCTCCTCCCCTGTCGGCTGTTCTTAGTGAAGGATGCAGGGAGGAGTCTAAAATTAGTCCGAGGACAGGAGGAGAGCTGGAGGTGCTGCAGAGCATGAAGACGAGTTCAGAAAGAAAATGAAGCAGGGATGATCGCCTTGCAGAAACCGCCTGCTGACGTGCAGCGGCGTCCTGTCCTGATAATCTCTCTGTTTTCTCGTCCTCAGCTAAGAAGTTCGGCGTCAGCGAGGTCCCGCCAGAAGTGGTGAACCTGGTTTCCCACGCCACGCAGTCCAGGCTGCGCACCCTGCTGGAGAAGGTTTCGGCCATCGCGCAGCACCGCACGGACGGCGGGAAGGTGAGAACACTCGGACCGTGCCTCACCTGCGTTTAGATCGAGCCGCCGTCGGGCTGTTTCAGGACGACTCTGCTGCACATGTGCTGTTACCGTTGAGCCGCGCAGGGTTATGTTAAATTAGCAGATATTTAAATGGAGTCTGGTTTACATGTCCCGTTTCTCTCCTCCCCCCCCATCAGGATGAAGAGCGCTACGAGCAGACGTCGGACGTTCGCTCTCAGCTGCGTTTCTTCGAGCAGTTGGAGCGTTTGGAGAAACAGAGGAAAGACGAGCAGGAGAGAGAGATGCTGCTGAAGGCCGCCAAGGTACGTCCATCTGATCGAACCTGAATCAGACAGGTTTCTGAAGAGTTTAGTTTAAAATGAATGTTTTTGTAAGAAGCTGAGTTTGGAGGACCAGCTTCCTGTTTCCCGTCCTGAGCTCGTCTCGTGTGTCGTGGTCAGGTTCAGCTGATCATCAGGACTCTGGTTCCCGAGTTTGTGAATGAAAGTCAAAGTTAACGATGTAGCACATTTTAATGCAAAGTTATACAAAATATACACTAAATAGAAACGATCACTAAAGTAAAAACAATATGAAACAAGTAAATCAAACTGCGATTGTGGAAAAGGCCAGGCTTCTGCTTCTGAGAGACCAGGCAGGTAAGTTGTTCTAAAGATCAGGAGCCAATGGGAAGGTTGTTAAATCTGCAGGAGCAGCTGGTTGGTGGACCTCAGGGCTCGTAGGATTATATGGTTTCAGGAGTTCTGCTAAGTAAGCTGGTCCATCGAGACTCTTAAAAAACAAACAGCTTGCATGCAGTGAAGTAAGATCAGAGCCAACGTATAAAGAGCTGCAATAACCGAGACGTTGGGTAGATGTGTGTGTCTGTGGATATCCACCAGCAGAGGACCCACATCTGAGCCCTGTGGAACTCCACATGTGATGTTTGTGTATAAAAACTCACCAAGAAAATTCATGTTTCTCTAAAGGATATAATTTTGCGGACATGAAATCAAATCACAGTGAGTGCACACCTTCACTCTCAGGTGTGTCTCTAAAATGAGTGTGTGAGCCGCCTGGATGAAGGAGGAGGCTTGCAGGCCGGTGTTGAGCCCTCAGCGTGCACGCAGGTTAGATTTCAGGTGTGTTTGCTGCAGGAAGTGCAAACTGAGGAGCTCTGTTTGCGGTCCTAGATCTTCTATCCTCTCTGACGGAGAAAAGGTCATTTCTGTAAGGATCTCTGCTGCACTGTGTGCCGTGAGGCGTCTCTCTGCTCATCACTGATGAGCTCATACTAATCGCGCCGTGCTTCTGTCCCCGCCTGAGGTTAGACATTCTGATTTGAAAGAACAGACTGTAGGTAAAAAATGGGGAGAACATTTTGTATTGGCCGTCACCCCCGCGTACTTAAACAGACTGATGTAACCCCCACAGCTGTGATTCCTCGAATGATGCTTTCCTCCTCCTCCTCATTTAGAACGTTTCTGGTTGATAATTTCACATTTTTTTCGTACAGTGAAACTCGTAGTCTTGCTGCCGACAGTTGGAACAAACCACTGACTGGCTGCTCTCATAAAAACGAGCCGGTCGCGTAGCTCGCCGTTCTCTTTTCTGTTTTTCGCCGTTTAACTTTGGGTTCTTCCTTTGACACCAGCGTTTTTGTTTTCGCCCGCCCACTAAACTCCAGAACCATAACGCCACACGCCTGAGGTTACTGTTTCCCTCCATTTCCATGGATGGTGTTGTAACGTCACCCAAGATTTTCTTTGTGTGATGTCATTTACCGAGGTTACCTGCTCCCTTGACCCCAGACTGTAATAACGTCATCTGTCGGTTTATAAAGGGGGCGGCCTGAGCTGTGGGCAGGTGTCTGACAGGTGAAGGTGAGCAGATTAATGCATCTACTCTGTTTTTACTTCCAGAGTCGTGCCAGACAAGAGGATCCTGAACAGGCTCGACTCAAGCAGAAGGCTAAAGAGGTACACCTGTCTGTCTGTCTGTCTGTGTGCCTGTCTGTGCGCCCGTCTGTCTGTCTGTCTGTGCGCCCGTCTGTCTGTGCGCCCGTCTGCCTGTCTCTGTCTGTGCGCCCGTCTGCCTGTCTCTGTCTGTGCGCCCGTCTGCCTGTCTGTCTGTGCGCCCGTCTGCCTGTCTGTCTGTGCGCCCGCCTGTCTGTCTGTCTTTCTGTCTGTCTTTTTGCGCCCGTCTGCCTGTCTGTCTGTCTTTGTGCGCCCGTCTGTCTGTCTGTCTGTGCGCCTGTCTGTCTGTCTGTGCGCCTGTCTGTCTGTGCGCCTGTCTGTCTGTCTGTGCGCCCGTCTGTCTGTCTGTCTGTCCGTGCGCCCGTCTGTCTGTCTGTCCGTGCGCCTGTCTGTCTGTCCGTGCGCCCCTGTCTGTCTGTCTGTCTGTCTGTGCGCCCGCCCGTCTGTCTGTCTGTCCGTGCGCCCGCCCGTCTGTCTGTCTGTCCGTGCGCCCGCCCGTCTGTCTGTCTGTCCGTGCGCCCGCCCGTCTGTCTGTCTGTCCGTGCGCCCGCCCGTCTGTCTGTCTGTCCGTGCGCCCGTCTGTCTGTCTATCTGTCCGTGCGCCCGTCTGTCTGTCTGTCCGTGCGCCTGTCTGTCTGTCCGTGCGCCCCTGTCTGTCTGTCTGTCTGTCTGTGCGCCCGCCCGTCTGTCTGTCTGTCCGTGCGCCCGCCCGTCTGTCTGTCTGTCCGTGCGCCGCCCGTCTGTCTGTCTGTCCGTGCGCCCGCCCGTCTGTCTGTCTGTCCGTGCGCCCGCCCGTCTGTCTGTCTGTCCGTGCGCCCGCCCGTCTGTCTGTCTGTCCGTGCGCCCGTCTGTCTGTCTATCTGTCCGTGCGCCCGTCTGTTTGTCCGTGCGCCCGTCTGTTTGTCCGTGCGCCCGTCTGTCTGTCCGTGCGCCCGTCTGTCTGTCTGTCTCTCCGTCTGTGACTTTATCAAATGTAAAAACTGAGTCATGTGATCGTTCCTGATGTTCTGATTGTTCCCACAGATGCAGCAGCAGGAGCTCGCTCAGATGCGACAGAGAGACGCCAACCTCACTGCGCTCGCCGCCATCGGCCCGCGTAAGAAACGCAAGCTGGACTCACCGGGCGGAGCTGGCACCGAGGTAAGACACCAGGTCACAGGTGGTGTAGGAAACGGAACACAGCAGGGAACCACATCATCATCATCATCATCATCATCATCATCATCATCATCATCATCAGTGCGTATGTGTGATGATGATGTCAGCTGCTAGCTCAGCTGTTTTTCCAATCAGCTGTGCAGCAGGGGGAGCTACTGCTCAGAGCGCCTGCAGGAACAGTTTAATTCATTACTGAACAACCTCCACCTTCATCCACCCTGCTGAACATGATAAACAGGCCCCTAACCAGCAGAACTGATAACAAGGATAGCTTGAACAAAGTTTGCACAGGTGAGTCATAGACTCCACCCCCACCCTGTACAGGTGATTACTCACTGCTGCCTCTGGTGGTTGTCAGAGGAACTGTAGGTTTACTTCTTCTTCTGCTGCTCTTTTAATGGCACAGAGTGGAGAACCTGCAGCGTGTCTGACCAATCACGAGAGAGCGAGTGTGTGTATGTAAACCCCCCCCCCTCAGTCCACGCTGTGAATGTGAGCAGAGTTCAGTGAAGGGGGTCAGTGTGTGCCTGGGGGACTGTGAGGGTGTGACTCTCCCCCTCTGCCATCTCCCGCTCCCCTCCCCTCAGGGCAGCCATTCATTTCTGAAATGAACTGAGACAGTGGGGGTGGGGGGTGCCCCCCTGCCCATCCTGTCCTGCCTGAGGCTGGCCCCCCAGCAGCCGCAGACAAAGCCGAGCCCCTGCAGAGAAATCCAGGATTTCTGGGCTCGTTTAGCAGATACAGAGCAGCTGGCAGCAAGCTTGGAGGCGGGGGCGGGGCACTCCGGTCGGAGGTGCTGTGTTCATGTTTTAGTAACAGTGTGCTGGCGCCATGCTCGTTGGCTTATGAACTTGGGGGGTTGGGGGGGGCTCCAGATGTTTGCAGCTGTCAGGGCTTTTCTCAGGAAATGAAGCGCCTGATTGGAGGTTGAGAGGAATGACCACGCGATGGAGTGTGTGGCGCGAGCTCACTGAGCTCACCCTGGATTAGCATCAGACACCGTTTGTGTTCGTGGACGCTCAGAGCTCAGAGGAGTCAGCTCAATGAGAAAGTCAAACCTTACCATGTGGCAGCAGCCCTGCAGAGTGAACCGCCGTGGCTCCTGTAGTCACCCTGAGGGGCGTTCACGAGCCCGCGGGGTGTCAGTGTAGATGGAACTTTTACCTGATCCCCGGCTGAGCGTGAGGTCACACACCATCAGTGTTAATGGTATGAGCTTAGACGGCCCGCTGAGGGACAGAGGTTGCGTTTGTATGGGGCGAGGCAGTGTCGGAGCAGCTGTGGTTGGTGCTGAGAGAGTCTGCGTTTGTGCCGTGACACCTGCTCAGGTGTTCTCACGAATGCCGCCCCGCTGTTAGAAAACAAAGGAGCTCAAACTGAGCCTGAAGGCGATCAAAGCCGAATGAAAGGTAGCGTTTGTGCTTCCTGTTGGTGAAACACGGCGTCTGCAGGCATGAATTCAAAGCAGGCTACAGCCTGAGGCGGTGGGGGGTGGGACAGGGGTGGGCGGACCCATCTGAAGCCTGATCGGGCCTGCAGTGGATGCTGAAGGGCAAACTGCTGCAGCTCCGGGGCAGATTAGAAAGAGGCAACACAAATCTGTTTGTGCTGGAAATTTCCAGCCGAGTGGGAAAGGGAGCAGCGCTCCGACGCCATGACACGTGCTGACAGGACGGAGTCACAGATGCGTGCACGCAGGTGTCACTGTGGCGTTGTCAGCTGCTTCACTGAGAGGTGATGTCAGCTCTGAATGAAACAGGAAGTCCATCTTCCTTCATATGACATCCAGCAGAGTGAGGAAGAGCATCCGTCATCCTCAGGAGCAGCTCGCTCTGGATCCATCGCCAACACAGTTTCTCTTCTTTTGGATGCTTGAATATGATTGGCTCACCTTAGACCGTGTGACTGGAACCACTGCGACGGGCATGTTGGAGCAGCAGCTGCTCAGTACTTTGACTGCTCGCTGCAGGGCTGGGAGTCACCTGACCGCGGGCTCCTGGCGCTCCCTCTGCACGCAGGTGTGGCCCGGCAGCAGGTCTGGACCCAGCGAGGGATTAAAGCAGCGTGGGAGAGCTCGCACAGACACGGGGCGGAGCCTCGGCGTAGACCCACCATCTGTAAACACTCCAAACATGGAGGTCAAAGGTCACTGTGCTTCAGGCACTTTTTTAGACCACAGAGACAAATGGTGTGTCAGAGGTTGCACAGCAAGTGCAGCTTTAGCTCATCAGGATTTTTTTTCCTTCCATGTTTGTTTTCTGCTCACTGACTCCGCCTCCTCTTTCTCTTCTTCCTTCTCTCCAGGTGTCCTCGGGCTCGGCTGCCGGCCCCTCCGTGGCCGGCTCCTCCCGCCAGCAGCCCCGCCAACGGATCACGCGAGTTAACCTCAGGGACTTAATCTTCTGTATGGAGCACGATCGGCCCACAGCCCGCTCTCTGATACTCTACAAGGCTCTGCTGAAGTGAGGAGGGAGCTGCCGCCGCCACAGTCCCCCTTCGCCTCCAGTCCTTCAGGGGAGGTGTTTGATTCTAGTCTTCAGTCCTTACAGCACCTTTTAACGCTCAGCTCTGCTTTTACGATTATTTTTAGAAAAGGACGTCCCGCCTCAGCTCACCCTTCCGTTAGCGGAGCACTCCACGGCTCTTATCCAGATCAGACCAATCAGAAACCAGATCCAAACACAGGCTGATTGGACAGATTCTAATTGGCTGAAAGGCTGGTCTGTTTTGGTGCTCGGCTGCTTGTTGATGCGGTTTAAAACAGGGTGTGAAACATGGCCTGGGTTACGCTATCGAAGCTGTGGCCACGCCCACCCCTGTAGGTGAGTCCAGCAGTGATGTCTGGAACAAACTGCTGTTGAATACTGTTTTAAGTCATGTGACCAGGAAATAAACTGCCTTATTAAGTCCGCCCGCTCCATTACCCACGATCCAGCTGGACCTCGAGGAGCTGTGTGGGAGATCTTTGTGTCTTTAGCTGCCGACTTGAGGAACATCACCTGTAATTATTCTGTTAATTACTCGTTTGAGCAAATACTACTTCAGCGTGGAGTTCCTAAGGGCGCTGTTTTGGGTCCTTTCGTTCTTCGCCAATGTTTTCGAATAATGCTATGATTTCTCTTCCTCTTAGAAACCTTTCGTCCACAGCTCCTCCTCCGCTGCAACTCCGCTCAATTAGTCCGCCGATCAACACTTGAAGCGCCTCCCGCGGTTTCATGTGAAGTGTTCCTGTGACGCCATATAAAGCAAGCTGAGCTGACGGGCGTGCAGCGTGACACTCAGCTTCTTCTGTGAGATGAGGTGGCGAGCGCCTCCAGACTCCAGCGCTGTACCTGAACAGGTGCCTTTGAGTCGAAACTTTCCCGACCTCTCGTTTAGATTTCCTGTCAGCCCACTCAGGACGCCGGGCTCGCAGGCTCATCGTTTTGTTTTGAAAGTTTTCTGATCGCACTCAGATCCTTCGGCTCAGTTCCGTCACGTGATGGGAGGAGCTTCTTTTCACGATGTCGTGTTCATCAAAGGAACAGTTTAACATTCAGACAAATCTGTGTGAGAGCCGGACGGTTAGATCGGTGAAGCTGTGGCGTTTTCGGGCGAATCAAACACAAAACGCAGCAAGTGTTTCCTCTGATTTCACAACCTGACAAGTTTTTATCGATCAGAAAAATCAACCTCCAGCTTCAGTCCCGACTTTCAGTTTGTTTTGATTAACCAGCTCTTTTCTCCGATAATGAAATTACAAATATCCTGTTAACGCAGACTGATGCCCTGGTAACCACCGGTTGTCCTTGTGATCGCCTGCTGAACACGCCGCTTGTCTGCAAACACTCGCTAAAATCTTGTTGCCTGCGACGACAAAGCTTTTACTTTGAAGGCGAACTATTACCACTTCCTGCGTGGTTTCCCTGCAGTTTGGAAAACATCGGCCGCGCGATCACGATTTATTTATTTTCCCTAGCAACTGTGGTTACCGTGGCATAACTGTAGCCTAAAATTCCAACTTTGTAAAAGTTTGAGGAACAAAAACATTTTTCCTCATGAAGTTGTTTCTTTAGAAAAACAGTCGACGTCAGACTGAGGCGTCTCAACAGATTTGGATGTTGATGATGAGTGGCTTCATTGGAAGGGGGCGGGGTCTGAACGTCACGACTCTCAGCAGGTAAACTGACAGATTGCCCCTTTAAATGAAGGTGAAACAGGAAGTGCTCCTCCTCCAGGCGGCAGCGGCTGCGTGCGACTGGACTCTAGCCTCGTGGTCGAAATGCAGTTTGAAAGTTTCCGGAAGGTTTTTAACGCTTTAATGTCGGTCTGCGTGGCGATGGCGTGGAGCCCTATGAACTGAAGGACGCCATTTTTGGGACTATTTATATTTCCTACATTGTCGTTTTACAGTTGTTTGTACCTTTGCAAAAAAAATGAAATAAAGAGAAGGAGAAAGTGGGCGGAGCTTTGTGTGTTTTCTTTTTATGAGACATTAAATATACAAACAGCACTTTATAAAAATGTAATTACACTTAGAAAAACCATTATGTACACGGCAGCCAAGCTCCACCTCCTGAAGCCTCCGCTGCAGGTGTGCTCGGCGTGCTCAGGTGACACGGTCACCGCTGCTCTTTAGTCCAGAGGCTCTTGCTTAATCCGGATCGGCGTGCTGGTGACGGAGCGGCTGTGCCGCAGGTCGCGACACAGCACGTACTCGCTGAACTGGGACGAGTCGACACCGCCGCCGCAGGACGCCTTGATTCCGAAGCCCTTCAGGAAGAGGCGCTCGAGGACCTGCGGGGAGACACGGAGGCACAGATGAGACCCGCCTCTCCTCGGCTCCTGGCGTGGGGAGAACGTTTGGCGATGCGAGCGGACTCACCTGCACAGAGTTGAGCCTCAGGTACCCGTTGAGAGGGAAACGGATGACGTGGGTGGGGTCCTGGTTCCAGCCAGCGTTCACGGAGTTGCACATCATGTCTCCGGTCTCGGGGAAGATTTCCTCGATGAGGACCTTCTCGCCACTCAGCACGATCCTCTCGCCCAGGTCGGGCGTGACGCGGACCACCAGACACTCGCAGGGCGCCGTCCGCTGGGCCTCGCGTTCCGCCTGCCAGCGCTCCAGCTCGCGCACCATCGGAGTAAGCTGGTAGTACTGAGCCTCCTCGTAAAGCTGGGGGAAGTCCTGAGGAGAGAGTCACAGGATCAGCTGATCAACAACAATAATAATAATAATCAATTAATTACTGATCAGCCTGATGATATAGGCAGCTATTTGATCACATGACCTGTTTCCTGGGTGGTGTCTGAAAACTGTCAGATCAACAGCTGGAGCATGTAGATTCAATCTACCAATCACAGAGAAGAAATCCAGCAGGAGGAGGAGCTCCACATCACATCCTCTCTCCAGTTATTCCTTCCTGTCTTTGTTTTCTTGTTTCCTCCATTTCTTTCCTTCCTACTTTCCTTTAAAAAAGAAAACTCTCCTGACCTTCACTTCCTGCCTGTATTGGTGCTTTTATTCTGAAAACCTGAGCACACTTAATTCCCTTGCATCTGATTTTCTCTCTCTGACACTCAGATGGAAATTTGTTGTTTTTTTTTCTCACTGCCTCAGGCGTCCTGCTGCATCAAAGCCTCCTCCCCTTCCCCCCCGGTGGAAGTCGGTGTGGATGGGTTTTTGTAAAGAGGCGGTGTGTCCGCGGGCCGTCTGACTCACTGTGAGCCGAGTATCTCAGCAACAACACACACAGATGAGAGGAAACAATATGCTGCTAACACACACCTGCTTTCATTTAGTAAAACACACTCGTCTGCGCCGCCACCGCCAGCATCAGCGCCACAGCATCGGCGCGTTACAGAGTCCGAGCTAAAACAACGAGTCTCAGTATGAACCAATCATCTCTGAGTCACACTGTTCACTACTCCTCACAGAGTTTGTTTTACACATTTGTGAAATTTGACCATGAAAGTACTTTACAAATAAACATAAGCTGTTTCCATGGAAACGGTGAAATCTAAACTAAACCGAGTGCTGGTTGTCTCGGTTTAGTTTATTTAGATTCTGCTCAGCATGTGGTCCTCTCACACTCTGCTGGTCACTGTCTGGACGAAGCTCACAGGTTATTTATACAGTTACAGGCTCATTAATGTAGCACCAAATCACACGTGTGCCCCAGGGAGCTTCATACTTCAGGCTGAGGATCGCACAATAACAGGAAACCCACAGGCGGACCACTGCCTGTGAGCGAGCACTTGGCAACAGTAGGAAGGAAAACTTCCCTTTCAACAGGAAGACCCAGGTTCAGGGAGGGGCGGCCATATAAAGATCACCAGTAATCCGACTGGTCTGAACCGTGAACAGGCGTTCACCTGTGCCGGCAGCTGCAGGGGCTCACCTGGAAGTCTTCAGGAAGCAGCAGCTTGCAGGTGCGCAGGAAGCTGAGGATGTAGCGGAAGATGTCGCCGTCCCGGTCGATGAAGTAGTGCTGCTTCAAACTGTCCAACACGATGGGCTCTGCACCGCTGAACATCCGGCTGATCCTGTGGAGACACGAGCCGGGGTCACGGTCTGATGTCAGACTGCCTGAGGTCAAATGTCAACAACATGCAGACAGAGCGCCAAAAAAAAAAAAAAAGATCTGAGGAATGCAGAGCAGTTGAGACTGAAGCGTTCTCTCGGTTAGCGCCAGAAACAGAAAATCCTGATTTCACCTCACAAACTCAAAGTGGAGGAGGACAGGCTCATGCTGGGATCTGTGCGGATGTCTTTACAGAGGCACATCTGGATCAGTTCAACACAACTGATCAGTGACAGAATAAAGGTGATGATGTCATAGAAACTGTCTGTTGTTGAGCGTGTTCATTCGAAAGCTCCAAACTTCAGCAGCTGTGAATCACTGAGAAGATGAGGAGTCTGCGCGTGCTCAGTGAGGAGGATGAGGAGGAGTAATGGTAAATGGACTGATTCTTATATAGTGCTTTTCCACTCTGCTGGAGTACTCAAAGCGCTGTATACAACGTGCCTCATTCACACACTCACACCCAATCTAACCAACATTCACACTCCAATGGACGCAACTTGAGGTTAGTATCTTGCCCAAGGATATTTGGCATGCAGACTGGGGGAAGCCAAGGATCGAACCACCAACCTTCCAGTCAGTAGCTGATCTGCTCTACCATCTCTCTGCCATCCGCTACAGCCACCCCAGTCTGAGCATGCTCAGTGAGGCGGATCATGTGGTCAGGCTCTTGTGGAGTCTCTGCAGCTTGAATCTCTTCTCCTCCTCCTCTTATCTGCTTTGCCTCCTCGTCGCTTCCTCTGTCCTTCAAAAGTAAATTAGAGCTCCTCTGTCCTTCTCTCGCTCTCTTTGCTCGGGTACAGCGAAGAGCGATCAAACACGGCATCATTAAACTCCCTGTTCCCGCCATTAAGCAGCTGCAGGTGTTTGTATTCATCACATTTTTCACCATTAAATGCTCCTTCTCATCTTTAACTGAAGAATTAGAAACTGTTATTATTACTGATTTACACCGTGCCTCATCGGGCGCCGTAGGAGAAGGCCCCACCCCGCCACGGGCCTGTTTTTCATTTTAATGTTAATATTTTAACTTTACCACAGAGCAATATTAGCATACAGCGCACACACATTATCATCAATCATGTTATTATGGCTGTTTTTGTGAGAGGTCATGATTACTTTTTTAAAGCAGGAAGTGAAACCTCCAGTGTGCTTTTGATGGCTGCGCTGTGGGCGGATACAGGTAACGGAGAAAAACTCCACATCAGAGCCTGATTGGCTGTAGATACCGGCTGGTACTGGCCCAACTCAGACACACCTGTGTGGGTGTCGATATGCAAAGATCAGAAAACTTTTTATACAGAAGAGGAAGCAAAAAGAAAAATGCTGCGTTGTTATAGCACAGTTTGTCCAGCAGGGCGGCGCTGGCCTCACTGTTCCACAAACTAGCATTCATCTGAGAACATTACGCCGTCCAGCATCGACCACGTGACTCAGCCCTCTGTCATCCAGCGTGAATATATATGTTCCCTCCAGTCTTCACTTTAAGGACCCAGAATGCTTTTCATCTCGCTTCAGTAAACACACTTGCATGCCCAAGTATTCCCCCAGGCTCGCGTCTCTCACCTGGACTCCGGGAACTTGGTGAGCGTCACCAGGCTGCTGGTGTACATGTGCCCGCCTACGTCGATGTGGACGGGGGCGTTGGCCTTGGTGAGCTGGGCGGGCAACGGGATACCTTGGGCCGTCATGGGCGACACAGGTGAGTGGCTCAGAGACATCCTGGACAAGCTCCGCCCCTCCTGTCACAAATAACAGCTGGTCAAAATTCAGAACACACCCGTTGTATTTTGAAGAGGCTTCACCTGGATTTAACCAGGTGTGTCCTGCTGAGTTTAAAACGCTTAAGTGATTTTTTCAGCAGCTTTGCATTATTCACAGCTCAAAATAATGCTCCTTTATCTGATACAGTCGGAAATTAGTTGTTATAGCTCCACCTCTTTTAAGCCCTGGCCCCGCCCCTTCAAATCCTGACCTGTGGGTCAAGTTAAAACCCTACTCCAAGCTGGCGAGGCCGAAAACGCTCAGCACGAACTGCATAAAGTGACGAACCAAGAGGCGAAGTAAGGCGGCAACTTCCAACTTTTATATACAGCCTATGGGCTGTACCCCTACACCAGTGTTTCCCAACCACTGGGCTGCGGGACATAGGTGTGCCGTCAGAAATGATCAGGTGTGCCGTGGAAGATTATCTGGTTCCACCCGATTAGTACTCTAAACGACCAGCTTGAGTAACAGGCAGAACAACAGAACATTCTCTTCCACCACAGGGCAGTACAACTACCTGCTCTAATTCAATGGGTCGCCAACTGCCAGTAAAACAGAAGAAGACAAAGAAATGACATAATAGTCATGCTGTGAGACGACGCAGCGCATAATAGCAATAGATAAACTAGAAAGTGCATTTTCTGAAGAAACTGCAGTGTGAATGCTTGAATCTGAATGTATGCACTGAAATGAACTAATTGCTGAATTTTAAGTTAAAAATAAAAATGTTGAATGAGCCTGAAAATACAGAGTTTTTAACCTGAAAACAAAAGTGCAGAACTTTTGAAAGCTGATGTTCACACAGAAGAAGTTGGAGAATAGGTGAAAAGTCTTTAAATTAAAATTTGGAAAACCTAAGAAATGAGAACAGAAAATTTAGAGTCAGAAAACATCTGAATGAATATTAAAAGTTCATATTCTTTGAATCACTGAATGACTAAAGTGTGATCCCTCCACTTGGATCCACGCACTTTTAAAGGTTTAAATCTATGAGCTTTGAAAGACACGGTGCTGGAAAGAGAACAACGATGGCCACGTTTTGAGGGTAAAATGATGGCTGTAGAGCAAACACTGTGGACACAGCAGCAGTTGAAAGAGAAGTGTTTAAGATGAATCTTGGCACAGTGAGAGACAGAGCTCGTTAGGCAGGCAGGTGTGAGCCTGGTTGCTATAGTGACTGCACCCAATGGCTCCATACACACGCACACAGACATGCACCTCACTTTTGCTGCTTAAAATGAACAGAAAAGTCAGGTCGAAACAAATCGCTCCCAAATGAAAAGTACAGGTCCTATTGATGAAATTCTTTCACCGTGAGCGGCAACAGTGTCCAGTCTACCTAATTCTCAGTTTTCATGCCTGTGGAGTTTATTATATGGACGTGGTGACAGTGTAAAAACACCATGCTCTTCTGATTTTCAAACGAACCTTCTGAGCCATTTTAACATTAGAGTCTATGGAGGAGTTGGAGGGAGGAGGCTGTGCTTTGGTGACATTTATGAAAGAACCATAACACCTAGTACAATAGTAAACACATTGGATGAAAGAGGACAGCGATGGCTACGTTTTGAGGGTAAAATCATACCTGTAGACCAAACACCGTGGACACAGCAGCAGTTTTAAAAAATATTTTAAGATTAATTTTTTTGCTCCTCTCACTCTAGCAGTTCAGCTGTCTCACTCTAGCCCCAACATTCCGTCCCATACACACCCATTATAAACTCTGAAACGGGTGAAAAAACATCATGAAACTTAAACTGGAACTGAAGAAAAAGTATAATAGATATTGAAAAGATAAATACAAGTTCAATAGTTGAATGTCTTGTCTTCGTTTTAAAGTTTGAATGGTGGCTCTATGTCAATGTATATGGAAGTAGATACAGTTTGAAAATGAGTAAGTTGAAGGAGAATTTGAAGGGTCTCCCCATTGAAATACATGGGAAATTTTTGTTGAAAAAAGTTGAATAAAATTAAAAATATAAATGTTAAAAATGAGAAAAATAGAAGCAGTCGTGTCCAAAAGAAGAGGAATCTAACGGTGTTTGAATGGTTTTTCTAAGTTGAACGGTTTTGAAGGAGATAGAGTACAAAAAACGTACGGAATATAGAAAATAGAATAACTAGAAAGTGCATTTTCTGAAGAAACTGCAGTGTGAATGCTTGAATCTGAATGTATGCACTGAAATGAATTAATTGCTGAATTTTAAGTTAAAAATGTTGAATGAGATGAAAAATGCAGAAATCTGCACCTGAAAATAAAAGTGCTGAACTGCTAAAAGCTAAAATCCACAGAGAAGAAGTTGGAAAAGAGCTGAAAATGTTTTAAATGTAAATTAGAAAAACCTAAGTAATGAGAAAAGAAAATTTAGAGTCAGAAAACATCTGAATGAATATTAAAAGTTCATATTCTTTGAATCACTGAATGACTGAAATGTGTGATCCCTCCACTTGGATCCACACAGTTTAAAAAGTTTACATCTCTGAGCTTTGAAAGACATGCTGTTGGAAAGAGAACATCGATGGCGACGTTTTGAGGGTAAAATGATGGCTGTAGGGCAAACACTGTGGACCCAGCAGCAGTTGAAAGAGAAGTGTTTAAAATGAATCTTGGCACAGTGAGAGAGAGAGCTTGTTAAGCAGGCAGGTGTGAGCCTGGTTGCTATAGTGACTGCACCCAATGGCCCCATACACACGCAGACATGCACCTCACTTTTGCTGCTTAAAATGAACAGAAAAGTCAGGCCGAAACAAATCGCTCCCAAATGAAAAGTATAGGTCGTATTGACAAAATTCTTTCACTGTGAGCGGCAGCAATGTCTAGTCTACCTAATTCTCAGTTTTCATGCCTGTGGAGTTTATTATATGGACGTGGTGACAGTGTAAAGACAGCCTGCTCTTCTGATTTTCAAAGGAACTTTCTGAGCCATTTTAACATTGGAGTCTATGGAGGAGTTGGAGGGAGGAGGCTGTGCATTGGTGACATTTATGAAAGAACCATAACACCTAGCACAATAGTAAACACATTGGATGAAAGGGGACAGCAATGGCTACGTTTTGAGGGTAAAATCATACCTGTAGAGCAAACGCTGCGGACACAGCAGCAGTTTTAAAAAAGATTTTAAGATTAATTTTTTCGCTCCTCTCACTCTAGCAGTTGAGCTGTCTCACTCTAGCCCCAACATTCCGTCCCATACACACCCATTATAAACGCTGAAATGGCTGAAAAAACATCATGAAACTTAAACTGGAACTGAAGAAAAAGTATAACAGATATTGAAAAGATAAATACAAGTTGAATAGTTGAATGTCTTGTCTTCGTTTTAAAGTTTGAATGGTGGCTCTATGTCAACGTATGTTGAAGTAGATACAGTTTGAAAATGAGTAAGTTGAATGAGGATTTGAAGGGTCTCCCCATTGAAATACATGGGAAATTTTTGTTGAAAAAAGTTGAATAAAATTAAAAATATAAATGTTAAAAATGAGAAAAGTAGAAGCAGTCATGTCCAAAAGAAGAGGAATCTAACGGTGTTTGAATGGTTTTTCTAAGTTGAACGGTTTTGAAGTAGTAGGACTACAAAAAACGTACGGAAGAATAAAATATAATAACTAGAAAGTGCATTTTCTGAAGAAACTGCAGTGTGAATGCTTGAATCTGAATGTATGCACTGAAATGAATTAATTGCTGAATTTTAAGTTAAAAATAAAAATGTTGAATGAGCCTGAAAATACAGAGTTTTTAACCTGAAAACAAAAGTGCAGAACTTTTGAAAGCTGATGTTCACACAGAAGAAGTTGGAAAATAGCTGAAAAGTTTTTAAATTAAAATTTGGAAAACCTAAGAAATGAGAACAGAAAATTTAGAGTCAGAAAACATCTGAATGAATATTAAAAGTTCATATTCTTTGAATCACTGAATGACTAAAGTGTGATCCCTCCACTTGGATCCACACACTTTTAAAGGTTTAAATCTCTGAGGTTTGAAAGACACGGTGCTGGAAAGAGATGAACAATGGCTACGTTTTGAGGGTAAAATGATGGCTGTAGAGCAAAAACTGTGGACACAGCAGCAGTTGAAAGAGAAGTATTTAAGATGAATCTTGGCACAGTGAGAGACAGAGCTCGTTAGGCAGGCAGGTGTGAGCCTGGTTGCTATAGTGACTACACCCATTGGCTCCATACACACACACACAGACATGCACCTCACTTTTGCTGCTTAAAATGAACAGAAAAGTCAGGTCGAAACAAATCGTTCCCAAATGAAAAGTACAGGTCCTATTGACGAAATTTTTTCACCGTGAGCGGCAGCAATGTCCAGTCTACCTAATTCTCAGTTTTCATGCCTGTGGAGCTTATTATATGGACGTGGTGACAGTGTAAAGACACCATGCTCTTCTGATTTTCAAACGAACCTTCTGAGCCATTTTAACATTAGAGTCTATGGAGGAGTTGGAGGGAGGAGGCTGTGCTTTGGTGACATTTATGAAAGAACCATAACACCTAGTACAATAGTAAACACATTGGATGAAAGAGGACAGCGATGGCTACGTTTTGAGGGTAAAATCATACCTGTAGAGCAAACACCGTGGACACAGCAGCAGTTTTAAAAAAGATTTTAAGATTAATTTTTTCGCTCCTCTCACTCTAGCAGTTGAAGCTCTCACTCTAACCTCTAACATTCCGTCCCATACACACCCATTATAAACTCTGAAACGGGTGAAAACCCATCATGAAACTTAAATTGGAACTGAAGAAAAAGTATAATAGATATTGAAAAGATAAATACAAGTTGAATAGTTGAATGTCTTGTCTTCGTTTTAAAGTTTGAATGGTGACTCTACGCCAATGTATGTGGAAGTAGATACAGTTTAAAGAGGAGTAAGTTGAAGGAGAATTTGAAGGGTCTCCCCATTGAAATACATGGGAAATTTTTGTTGAAAAAAGTTGAATAAAATTAAAAATATAAATGTTAAAAATGAGAAAAATAGAAGCAGTCATGTCCAAAAGAAGAGGAATCTAATGGTGTTTGAATGGTTTTTCTAAGTTGAACGGTTTTGAAGGAGATACAGTACAAAAAACGTACGGAATAGATAAAATAGAAAAATAAAGATTAGAAGAACAATACTGTGAATGCTTTTACAAGCAGTCACACTAACTAGAAAGTGCATTTTCTGAAGAAACTGCAGTGTGAATGCTTGAATCTGAATGTATGCACTGAAATGAATTAATTGCTGAATTTTAAGTTAAAAATAAAAATGTTGAATGAGCTGGAAAATACAGAGTTTTTAACCTGAAAACAAAACTGCAGAACTTTTGAAAGCTGATGTTCACACAAAAGAAGCTGGAAAATAGGTGAAAAGTTTTTAAATTAAAATTTGGAAAACCTAAGAAATGAGAACAGAAAATTTAGAGTCAGAAAACATCTGAATGAATATTAAAAGTTCATATTCTTTGAATCACTGAATGACTAAAGTGTAATCCCTCCACTTGGATCCACACACTTTTAAAGGTTTACATCTCTGAGCTTTGAAAGACATGCTGTTGGAAAGAGAACAACGATGGCTTCGTTTGAGGGTAAAATGATGGCTGTAGAGCAAACACTGTGGACACAGCAGCAGTTGAAAGAGAAGTGTTTAAGATGAATATTGGCAGAGTGAGAGAGAGCTCGTTAGGCAGGCAGGCAGGTGTGAGCCTGGTTGCTATAGTGACTGCACCCACTGGCTCCATACACACGCGCACAGACATGCACCTCACTTTTGCTGCTTAAAATGAACAGAAAAGTCAGGTCGAAACAAATCGCTCCCAAATGAAAAGTACAGGTCCTATTGACAAAATTCTTTCACCGTGAGCGACAGCAATGTCCAGTCTACCTAATTCTCAGTTTTCATGCTTGTGGAGTTTATTATATGGACGTGGTGACAGTGTAAAAACAGCCTGCTCTTCTGATTTTCAAAGGAACTTTCTGAGCCATTTTAACATTAGAGTCTATGGAGGAGTTGGAGGGAGGAGGCTGTGCTTTGGTGACATTTATGAAAGAACCATAACGGTGCGTTCACACCGGACGCGAAAGAGGCGAGCGAAAACGCCCAAACGCCCCTAATGTCACGCGTGCACATTTGCACCTCAACGCGTGTCCAGGGAAAATCCACCGCGCCTCAAAATTGCATGTTTCCACGCGCGTGAACCGGAAATGTGGGAGGAAGTTGTGCCAGATGTGTTGTGCTGCAGATGTCCTCTGAATAAACACATTATCTTGTTAGCGGAAAGGTATTTGGACATCAGTGGGAAAATATCAGGACAGTAGGTGGGCTTGCTAGCTTTTGCACGGTTTCATTGGGTCAGTCTGGAAATTAAAAAGCAGAATGAATGAACTTACCAGGTTGCCCAATCTCCTCACTAATGTGCCTCCAAGCTAGGTCCGTTTTATTCCTGTCTCGGTAGAAGTAGCAACATGCATCATTTAGCTCTGGATGATTAGCCACGGCACAGATGAGCTTTTCCTCCATACGGAGTGACTGGATCTGCCCCTTTGACCTAGTTACAGCCACGTCACCAGGCTCCTGATTGGTTGTTGGGGCGTGATTTGACACCGGAGTTCGTATTTTCCAACTCAGCGTGTGCACAAAATGCAACACACAACCTGACGTGCGTGGTTTTCTTTCGCGAGTCACACGCGCCCCACGCGGTACACTGACGCGTATTTCACGGGTTTTGGCGTTTTCCCGACGCAAATCTGCCTCCGCATTTTCGCCGGACGCGCAATCGCGTGTCATCGTGCTCTTTCCATTGACTTTACATGTGAACCTGACGCTCTGGCCGCCTCTTTCGCGTTCGGTGTGTGCGCACCATTACACCTAGTACAATAGTAAACACATTGGATGAAAGAGGACAGCGATGGCTACGTTTTGAGGGTAAAATCATACCTGTAGAGCAAACGCTGCGGACACAGCAGCAGTTTTAAAAAAGATTTTAAGATTAATTTTTTCGCTCCTCTCACTCTAGCAGTTGAGCTGTCTCACTCTAGCCCCAACATTCCGTCCCATACACACCCATTATAAACTCTGAAACGGCTGAAAAATCATCATGAAACTTAAACTGGAACTGAAGAAAAAGTATAATAGATATTGAAAAGATGAATACAAGTTGATTAGTTGAATGTCTTGTCTTCGTTTTAAAGTTTGAATGGTGGCTCTATGTCACCGTATGTGGAAGTAGATACAGTTTAAAGAGGAGTGAGTTGAATGAGAATTTGAAGGGTCTCTCCATTGAAATACATGGGAAATTTTTGTTGAAAAAAGTTGAATAATTTTAAAAATATAAATGTTATAAATGAGAAAAATAGAAGCAGTCATGTCCAAAAGAAGAGGAATCTAATGGTGTTTGAATGGTTTTTCTAAGTTGAACGGTTTTGAAGGAGATAGAGTACAAAAAACGTACGGAATCTATAATAATAAAATAGAATAACTAGAAAGTGCATTTTCTGAAGAAACTGCAGTGTGAATGCTTGAATCTGAATGTATGCACTGAAATGAATTAATTGCTGAATTTTAAGTTATAAATGTTGAATGAGATGAAAAATACAGAAGTTTGCACTTGAAAACAAAAGTGCTGAACTGCTAAAAGCTTACAACTACACAGAAGAAGTTGGAAAAGAGCTGAAAATGTTTTAAATGTGAATTTGAAAAACCTAAGAAACGAGAAAAGTCTATTTAGAGCCAGAAAACATCTGAATGAATATTAAAAGTTCATATTCTTTGAATCACTGAATGACTAAAATGTGATCCCTCCACTTGGATCCACACAGTTTGAAAGGTTTACATCTCTGAGCTTGGAAAGACATGGTGCTGGAAAGAGAACAACGATGGCAACATTTTGAGGGTAAAATGATGGCTGTAGAGCAAACACTGTGGACACAGCAGCAGTTGAAAGAGAAGTGTTTAAGATGAATCTTGGCACAGTGAGAGACAGAACTCATTAGGCAGGCAGGTGTGAGCCTGGTTGCTATAGTGACTGCACCCAATGGCTCCATACACACGCTCACAGACATGCACCTCACTTTTGCTGCTTAAAATGAACAGAAAAGTCAGGCCGAAACAAATCGCTCCCAAACGAAAAGTATAGGTCGTATTGACAAAATTCTTTCACCGTGAGCGGCAACAATGTCTAGTCTACCTAATTCTCAGTTTTCATGCCTGTGGAGTTTATTATATGGACGTGGTGACAGTGGAAAGACAGCCTGTACTTCTGGTTTTCAAACGAACCTTCTGAGCCATTTTAACATTAGAGTCTATGGAAGAGTTGGAGGGAGGAGGCTGTGCTTTGGTGACATTTATGAAAGAACCATAACACCTAGGACAATAGTAAACACATTGGATGAAAGAGGACAGCGATGGCTACGTTTTGAGGGTAAAATCATACCTGTAGAGCAAACGCTGCGGACACAGCAGCAGTTTTAAAAAATATTTTAAGATTAATTTTTTTGCTCCTCTCACTCTAGCAGTTGAGCTGTCTCACTCTAGCCCCAACATTCCGTCCCATACACACCCATTATAAACTCTGAAATGGGTGAAAAAACATCATGAAACTTAAACTGGAACTGAAGAAAAAGTATAATAGATATTGAAAAGATAAATACAAATTGAATAGTTGAATGTTTTGTCTTCGTTTTAAAGTTTGAATGGTGGCTCTATGTCAACGTATGTGGAAGTAGATACAATTTAAAAATGAGTAAGTTGAATGAGGATTTGAAGGGTCTCCCCATTGAAATACATGGGAATTTTTTGTTGAAAAAAGTTAAATAAAATTAAAAATATAAATGTTAAAAATGAGAAAAATAGAAGCAGTCATGTCCAAAAGAAGAGGAATCTAACGGTGTTTGAATGGTTTTTCTAAGTTGAATGGTTTTGAAGGAGATACAGTACAAAAAACGTACGGAAGAATAAAATATAATAACTAGAAAGTGCATTTTCTGAAGAAACTGCAGTGTGAATGCTTGAATCTGAATGTATGCACTGAAATGAATTAATTGCTGAATTTAAGTTAGGAATTTTGAATGAGATGAAAAATACAGAAATTTGCACCTGAAAACCAAAGTGCTGAACTGCTAAAAGCTGACAAGCACAGAGAAGAAGTTGGAAAAGAGCTGAAAATGTTTTAAATGTAAATTAGAAAAACCTAAGTAATGAGAAAAGAAAATTTAGAGTCAGAAAACATCTGAATGAATATTAAAAGTTCATATTCTTTGAATCACTGAATGACTAAAATGTGATCCCTCCACTTGGATCCACACAGTTTTAAAGCTTTACATCTCTGAGCTTTGAAAGACACAGTGTTGGAAAGAGAAGAATGATGGCGACGTTTTGAGGGTAAAATGATGTCTGTAGAGCAAACACTGTGGACACAGCAGCAGTTGAAAGAGAAGTGTTTAAGATGAATCTTGGCACAGTGAGAGAGAGAGAGCTCATTAGGCAGGCAGGTGTGAGCCTGGTTGCTATAGTGACTGCACCCAATGGCTCCATACACACGCACAGACATGCACCTCACTTTTGCTGCTTAAAATGAACAGAAAAGTCAGGCCCAAACAAATCCTTCCCAAATGAAAAGTACAGGTCCTATTGACGAAATTCTTTCACCGTGAGCGGCAGCAATGTCCAGTCTACCTAATTCTCAGTTTTCAGGCCTGTGGAGTTTATTATATGGACGTGGTGACAGTGTAAAAAAACCATGCTCTTCTGATTTTCAAACGAACCTTCTGAGCCATTTTAACATTAGAGTCTATGGAGGAGTTGGAGGGAGGAGGCTGTGCTTTGGTGACATTTATGAAAGAACCATAACACCTAGGACAATAGTAAACACATTGGATGAAAGAGGACAGCGATGGCTACGTTTTGAGGGTAAAATCATACCTGTAGACCAAACACCGTGGACACAGCAGCAGTTTTAAAAATATTTTAAGATTTATTTTTTTGCTCCTCTCACTCTAGCAGTTGAGCTGTCTCACTCTAGCCCCAACATTCCGTCCCATACACACCCATTATAAACTCTGAAATGGGTGAAAAAACATCATGAAACTTAAACTGGAACTGAAGAAAAAGTATAACAGATATTGAAAAGATAAATACAAGTTGAATAGTTGAATGTCTTGTCTTCGTTTTAAAGTTTGAATGGTGGCTCTATGTCAATGTATATGGAAGTAGATACAGTTTGAAAATGAGTAAGTTGAAGGAGAATTTGAAGGGTCTCCCCATTGAAACACATGGGAAATTTTTGTTGAAAAAAGTTGAATAAAATTAAAAATATAAATGTTAAAAATGAGAAAAATAGAAGCAGTCGTGTCCTAAAGAAGAGGAATCTAACGGTGTTTGAATGGTTTTTCTAAGTTGAACGGTTTTGAAGGAGATAGACTACAAAAAACGTACGGAATATATAATAAAATATAATAATAATAATAAAGATTAGAAGAACAATACTGTGAATGCTTTTACAAGCATTCACACTAATAAAGATTAGAAGAACAATACTGTGAATGCTTTTACAAGCATTCACACTAATAATAAAGATTAGAAGAACAATACTGTGAATGCTTTTACAAGCATTCACACTAATAAAGATTAGAAGAACAATACTGTGAATGCTTTTACAAGCATTCACACTAATTAGAAGAACAATACTGTGAATGCTTTTACAAGCATTCACACTAATAATAATAATAAAGATTAGAAGAACAATACTGTGAATGCTTTTTCAAGCATTCACACTAATAATAAAGATTAGAAGAACAATACTGTGAATGCTTTTACAAGCATTCACACTAATAAAGATTACAACAACAATACTGTGAATGCTTTTACAAGCATTCACACTAATAATTGAAAAGGAAAAACAGTCAGTGTGACCTGGTCCTGGAGCAAACTCCGACCCAGATAAAGGCCCTAGCATGAGCAGTGGTCAGAAGGAAGCAAGAAAGGTAAAATGGGAACAAACCGAGCCAATTCTGCTCTGCCTGGTGTGGGGGGGGGAAATTATCAATATGCTTTATGTGACATTTTTGTTTGGTGGTGTGCCGTGGCTCCAAAAGGTTGGGAAACACTGCCCTACACGACCAGCAGGGGATTCGCCGTGTGTTAAACCTACGTCTAGTTTTCTTCTTCTGCTGTTGTTTACTGAACCAGCTGGAAGAGGAGCAGCGCCAACTAGTGTTTCTCTCACCTAGGCCACCTCACTCAGGTATACCCGTCACTCAGTCTGTGGGGGAGGGGGCAGAGGCTCTTCCCCCGTCATAGCAGAAGTTTTGTTCCAAATTTTTTCATTCTGGTTGAGATAAATGTAAATAACGAGGCTGGACGCCCACCCCCGCCCGCTCCATGTCCCCTGGGATATGGAGCATGAAAGGTGAACATTGCCCCGGGTCACACCGGCGTAGGACCCCGCCCCCACCTGCCTGTCTGCAGTGGTGCGTTCAAATGTCAGGAAATAACAGACCTGAGATCAGTCCGTGACTTTCATCAAACCCTGAAATAAAGACTTGACCTGCACGTGAGGCCATGTGTTTGAACTTTAAGGTTCGGAACATCAAGCCCTTCCACTCCCACACTTAAACCAACATACGGCCAGACATTAGAAATACCCAACATTTAAGGTGTCCTCGCAAATCCAACGAAGCCAGGTGTCTCCTTACCTGTGTGAAGGTCTCCTCTCCACACTGTGCGGGCTTCTGGTGAAATCTGGATACTTCACCGACCCCCGGTTAATTCTAGAAAACCGTAACTTTAACCCCAAATTAACGGAGATAACTTCCGTCCACAGCGGCGGAGCAGCCGGCAAAGGATGGCCAGAAACCAGACGCGCTACCGGCAAAGGTTCCGACTGCGCTGAAACATTCTGTAATGTCAGAATAATTGTTTGTGCCGATGTGAAGAGTGTGCTACGAAATCACTAGAAAACACGACGATGTGTGGTGTGGTGGTTGTGTTTGTCACCGGCACCCCGGAAAACTTAAAACGGACGTTTTTTTAATGGAGTCTGGCGGCGAGAACGGAGCAGCGCGGCGTTTCTGCGCGGAAACGCGTCTGAATTTCTAGTTTTTACGTCATAAACTAGCAAACTTTGTAAATGAGCGTCACGGCAGCACCTGTGCCCCCCTCTCGCCCCGCTCACTCACCTGAGAGGAGACCGACACGGAGGACATGGAGGGCGGCGTGAGAGAGAGCTCCGTTCCGGAGAGACTAAGGAGGAGCAGAGAGGAGGGCTGACAGAGGAGCGCCCGGGGCCCCGCAGACCCCCCGGGGCCAGGTCATAGTCCCGACCCCACCGAGGCAGCGCGCGCACAAAGGTGAGATCCCGCAGTGCCCGCCCCCCTCCCGAATGACGTGTCCCATCACGCATTACCCGCCCGCGGTCAAATGCGCCATTTCAATTACTGCGCACTGCTGGATGGAGACGTGCGCCGCCAGCCTGCGCATTCAGAGAGGAGAGCGGCGCGCTCACCCGAAAGCATTTTCAGCTGCAGAGCGCGCGCACCCCCCCACCCGCGGTTTATTTTGATGTTGTTTTCATATTCCCACACTGTCCTATAGATAAAAGATGACCCGCTAACACTGACTCACTGCGCCATCTTGTGGTACAAACTGGATGTCGACGCTCTGCCCTCCTCCTTCAGATCTGATCCACACAGAGGAAACCCAGATATCCCAGTTTTACACTGTGACCTGAACGCAGCTCACATTTGCGGATCTGTGAGACGTTATTGAAGCTAACAATCCGATTCATGAGGCTGAACTTAATTAACTGTAAAGGTCTGAATTTATTCAGCTTTGGATGAACACATTTGTGAGTCCTCAGACGTTACACACAGATCAGCGCGCACACCTGTAAATCTTAGTTACACCTGGATCATGTCGTACTGGTTTGGCACCACTTTGAGGCAACGGTCTCTCCATAGGTTTCCAAAATCAACAGCCGTTTACAGTCAAACCGTTTATTCCAGACTTCCAAAACTTCTCTTTGTTCTTTGAGCCAATCAGAGGTGGACTTACTGCAGTACCTGATCATTGTCCTGCTGCCTTCAGGGTTCTCTGGTAGAGAGCAGAATTCCCTCAGTTACAGCGAGTCGTCCTGAAGCAGCAGAGCGGCCCAGACCATCGTCTGCTGCTGCTGTGACATTGTCTTTATGAAACGCTGTTAGTTTGATGAAGATGTGACTTGAACAGCCAGCAGGTCTTTAGATGTTGTCAGCTGAGTGCTCCCAGGAACGTGGCTCTCACCGTGGTTCACCGGAGTCCTGAAGCCTTAGAAATGTCTCTGTAACCTTTTAGACCAGACTCTCAAACTCGCGGCCACTTGCGGCCCACATCACCTCTACTTGCGGCCCTTATACTGGCGTAAAGAAATATAATACAGTTTGGTCCTCGAAGTGACTTTTCATTAGGATTTGTTTGATATTGAATATGAAGGCAACATGAGCAGAGAGTACAAACATGCTGAGTGATCGGCTGTTCCTTCAGTGACAGAGTCACAAACTCATGTGCACACTTATGTCTGCACTTTGATTTTGTTACATACAAACACAATGACAGCAGCAGTGCTGCCACGTGTGTGCACAGAGAGGACCAGTGTGTTTGGTCGCTCAATGAAAGGCTTCAGTTAGTTAGAGTGAGTTTGTAGTTTTGACTTATTATAAAATATTTGAAATTTAAACTGCTGTTTGACATCTTTTAGCCTGCTTCACTTTGTTGCACGGCTTCTATTTAAGTGATTTATTCAATTCAGTTTAAATGTTATTAACACAGCGCCAAATCACAACAACTTTCGCCTCAAGGTGCTTTACAATAATACATACAGGGAAAAACCCAACAATCATATGACCCCCTATGAACAAGCACTTTGGCGACAGTGGGAAGGAAAAACTCCCTTTTAACAGGAAGAAACCTCCGGCAGAACCAGGCTCAGGGAGGGGCGGGGCCATCTGCTGTGACCGGTTTGGGTGAGAGAAGGAAGACAGGATAAAGACATGCTGTGGAAGAGAGACAGAGATTGATAACAGGTATGATTCAATGCAGAGAGGTCTATTAACACATAGTGAGTGAAGAAGAAACACCCAGTGCATCGTCTGCATAGCAGTGAAAATGTACACTATGCCTTCTAATGATGCTGCCTAGGGGAAGCATGTATAATGTAAACAGAATTGGTCCTAGCACTGAACCCTGTGGAACTCCATAATTGACGTTAGTGTGTGAAGAGGACTCTCCATTTACATGCACAAATTGGAGTCTATTAGATAGATATGATACAAACCACTGCAGTGCAGTACCTGTAATACCTACAGCATGTTCTAATCGCTCTAATAGGATATTATGGTCAACAGTATCGAACGCTGCACTGAGGTCTAGCAGGACAAGCACAGAGATGAGTCCACTGTCAGAGGCCATAAGAAGATCATTTGTAACCTTCACTAAAGCTGTTTCTGTGCTGTGATGAGCTCTGAAACCTGACTGAAACTTACGAGTCATCTGCTTTAGGCTACGTGTTTGAGAATTATACCACGGAGTCAGGTACTTCTGATTTGAGACCTTAGTTTTCACAGGAGCTACAGTATCCAGAGTCGTACGTAGTGAGGAGGTAAAATTATTAACAAGATGATCGACCTCTGTTGGAGTAGCGTTCAGGTAGCTGCTCTGCTCTGTGTTGGTACAGGGCATTGAAGATGATAACAGTGGGTGCACACACAGGTCAAACTCTGCCCCCCGGTGGTGATGCTGTGAGTCACAGTGTGACGCATTAACCTCGTTTTAAATGTCACTCGTTAATCCAGCTCAAATTTTTTTTCTCGTGTCAACTCAGTTTTCCTGTTTGGGTTAGAGAACGTGGGCCCAGCTCGCTGCCACAAATCACGACTCTGCTGCTCCACAAGTAAACATTTTAATTACATTTCATTATCTCATCACTGAGCGCGCTCAGTGCTGCTGTGTGTTTCTAAGGTAACGGCTTTTTAAAAATCCCTGATCAGCGGAGAAACACGAGGCATCGCACCTTGATAAAAAACTACAGACCTGCTGTTCCAGCTCAGAGGTCTGAGGGATCGTCCAGGAATGGTATTTTCTGGAGATCTGATTGGTCAGTAGGCGGTGATGTCATACCTATTTATCTTTAATCTGGATCTTAAATTACCACATTGATTTATCTGTACAGAAACCAGGTTAAGCCTGAAGTTACACAGGTTAGACTAAACCCAGCTTAGTGCAGGCCTCTGCTGTCAAACATGAGGCTCCCAGGCCTGGACTGGCCACCAGAGGGTCAAACTGGGTCCACAGGGAGAGCGCCAGTGATGAATAAATACAGGTGAATAATAATAAATCTGACTGTCTGCAGGTGATGTTAGGGGAGCTAAACTTTATTTATACCCAGACCTGAGCACAGAGGTCAAAGGTCAGCCTGCTGTGAGTGTCAGAATAAGAGGCGAGTCTCCAGGTGGTCAAAGTCTCATTTATTGTGGTCACAGGTGAGAAGGCAGTGTTAAGGCTTCGAGGTCGTCTCTAATAATCACCATATACACATTCGCAGCATCACCTCCTACCCCACTTCCTTTTCCTGCTTTAAACAGACTGTACATAAATGATGGACTGAGCCACTCCCCCCCCCCCCACCCCACCCGAGCGGCCTTCAGATTTAAGGTCTGCATTAAAATAATCCAGAGCTCAGTCCGTCCGCAGCATCATACTTCCTGTTTCCTCTCATAACATTGGGTTAAATAATAAAATCACATTGTTGTGAAAAACAACATTTTTATATTCTTTGTGCCTGATTCACGGATTAAAGAAAATTCTTAAACAGCATCTTGACCGCGTCTTTGCCACAAAGCCGAGGTCAGAGGTTATGGAAGCCATTATTCTGGGAGCGCTCCATCGTCCTCATCTTCCTCCTCCATCCTAACGCACGATTCACTCGGATGCTACAGTGCTCACGGCGGCCGTGATCCTCATATCAATAAAACAGAGTCAGGTGACTGTCAGGTGACTGTCAGCAGACGTCTGTTACCGCCACATCGGCTCATCTTCTCATCCTCCTCCGCACACGTGCAGACCACCCCAGCCTCTCTCGCCGATGGCTGCGTTTGGAGCAGATTTGGCTAAATGCGATCTGATTGGCTGATGCTTCAAAAGCGCGAGCAACGGACTCAAAGTTGTCGATGTGACATCACGGCGACTGAGCCCAGAAGCATCTATGTGATTCCCGCTGTTATCTGACAGCTTCTCTCTGAGAGACGCAGCTCAAGAAAACTTCACAGAAGTCGTTAAGAACACATAAACACAAAGATCAGTCTCTGAGTCTGCAGCTCTCACACCTGCACAGGTACGCAGCCTCAGCTAGACCCAGCCCTCTGACACGTTAACAGAGCCAAACGCTCGTCCTCAGCTGAGCGCGGCGGTGGCTCAGTGCAGGTCGCTGAAGGGCTTGGGGTACCCGAACATCAGGTAGTCCATGTAGTAGAAATCGAAGGCTTTCTGCCGCTCGGTGGCGTTCAGCTGTGAGAAGTACTTCTGCGTGATGCTGGAGGACGTCCTCTCCGCCAGTGGGTTCCTGTCCTTGAAGTCCGGGAACGTGAGGTTGGCTGGCGCCTCCACGCTTCGGAGCAGGAAGTTGGCGTCACGCTCCAGGCTCTCAAACTTCCCGATGAAGGTGTACTGCAGGAGGCACGGGCTGCACAGTTGGCTCACCGGCTCCCAGTGGATGTCCATCCCCACGGGCCGCCGCACGTCCAGCAGGTACTGCACGAACTCCCTGAAAGTCACGCCGGCGCCGGAGCGCAATGCAGCACGCGTGGCGTTGGCTCGGTACCTGGAGATGATGGCCCGTCCAAACACGGGGTGGTAGTATGAGTTGGGGCTCTCAAACTTGTCCCGAAACGCTGACACGAGGCGCTCGAAGGGCTCCCGGACGAACAGCACTTTGGTGTAGGAGCGAAGCCGCTCAGCAATGCCGGCGCGAACGTAGCCACTGAGCCGCGGGAGGTGGTTGTCGTAGTGCGCCGCGTCGTGGGGAATGTCCCGTGTGGACGCGGCGCTGCCACTCAGCACCATCAGCACCCGCTTCCAGTTGGAGCAGCCGGCTTTGGGCACCTCACAGTACAGCAGCCGGGACCGCTCCTCCACATACACCCGCGACACCTGCCGCTGTGACGGCAGCCGCCTGCCCACGTCCGGCTGGTATTGGGCACAGATATCTGTCAGCAGGCGGCGCCGTGACTCCTGCATCCTTGCCAGCTGCAGCGCCGCCTCTTCTTGGCCCGTGGGGGCGCTGGACGCCACCAAACTGCTCTTCAGCAGCAGCTTCCTGCGGCGTTTAGTGAGCGGCTGCTTTGAGCCGAGCAGCGAGTCAGAGAACAGCGAGGAGGACGGTGGCTGGGGACGGAGAGCGGGCGGAGAGACGAGACGATGTCCTGCTGCATCGATGGCTTCCTGTAACACATACAGGAAACACAGGGCATGTCATCAGTGGGCGTTTCCCATCATGCAGAGCGTCGTCTGTAAGTGCCGCCGCGCTCGCCATTTCCTGCACGTAAAGCGTCCATGATCAGCTGGTTTCTACTCTGCAGGTTTCTATTCTGCAGCTTCTACTCTCTGAACCTGATAATCTTAATTTCATCTGAGAGCAAACGAGTAATAAACATGAAATGATGCTGTGAGTATCCTGATCAATCATGCAGGTCAGGACGTCTTCAGTCTCAGCCGCAGGTCTCCAACCTAAACGTGTGTGTGTGTGTGTGTGTGTGTGTGTGTGTGTGTGTGTGTGTATGTGTGTGTGTGTGGTCCAAACACTGTTTACGAGGCTGGAAACCTGCAGCTGAGGATGATGATGATGAAATGTTTCTGAAAGCCTGCATTTGAACAGAATCAGCTTTCTGAGAATCTGGGTGTCGTCAGACTCTGCAGGACCAAATATGTACATATTCAATTTAAATTAAATAGTTAAATACGTCCTCGTCTGAAACCTACAGAGCTGAGCTTAGATCCGAATCTTCTGATGTTTCTTCATGTTAAAAATATTCTACATGCTTTATTTTACATTATTATGAAATCCACCTACATCCAACTACAAACTGCGTTTTCAGTGTGAAGGTGCAGCTCAAATATTGGACAATGCAGACCTGCTTTTGTTTTATATTTTAATCAGCCAACGCTCATGTTTCATGTATGTGTCTACAGACCCTGATTCAGCTCGAGGGAACAACTTTAGTCTGATATTCATGTTTAAACATTACCCGAGTTTTATTGAAAGAGAGTGGCCATGTTTCAAAAATAGATATGTTTCTGATATATAATAATAATGCATTGGATTTATATAGCACTTTTCAAGGCACCCAAAGCGCTTTACAATGACATTATTCATTCACGCTCACATTCACACACTGGTGGAGGCAAGCTACGGTTGTAGCCACAGCTGCCCTGGGGCAGACTAACAGAAGCGAGGCTGCCATATCGCGCCATCGGCCCCTCTGGCCAACACCAGTAGGCGGTAGGGTAAAGTGTCTTGCCCAAGGACACAACGACCAGGACAGAAAGGCCGGGGATCGACCCGGCGACCTTCCGGTTACAGGTGCCCTTCCCAACCCCCTGAGCCACGGTCGCACCATATGAAGCTAAAACTTCACAACAACATTATAAACCCTCAAACTTTGGACCCTGAAACGTTTATGTAAATTAGAGACGGTGGCGCAGAAGGTCCTCGATGATCTCAGACTCACAAAAACTGTTTAGGAACTTCCTGTTGCACTAAAATATATGAACGTCTAACCACAGGAGCAGTCATGCTGGCTGTGGACACTGGGTGGCGCTCTAATCTGGGTTCTTCTCTGTGCGTTTACTCTGTGTGGAAAATGTGATGCTGTGTGAGTCCAGCAGGTGTCGCTGTGCTGCTGTCAGTGAAGCCTGAGCTGCTGTTACCTCTTGTGAGGGCCGCCTGGGAGCTGTCAGCACCTGCACACCTGAGAGGGAGGGAGAGAGAGAGGGAGAGCATGGTCAGGAGCAGAAGTATGTGGACACGTTCACTTTTGGTTTGCTAGGAATGTTTAATGAAGCTGAAAACAAACTGCAACACGTTTGTGTGTGTGTGTGTGTGTGTGTGTGTGTGTGTGTGTGTGTGTGTGTGTGTGTGTGTGTGTGAGATAAATGCTGAGTCCAGGTCGGGTTGCAGCTGCTCCTGGAGCTCATTCCTCAGAGTTCCCTGCAGGCTGACGCTGCCTTCGTGCTGCGAGCGCTCTGAGGATGATGAAGATGATGCGACTCATTTGCGGTGACCTTCGTCATGCTGTGGATGGATGAGCCTCACACAGACCTGCTAACCTGAGCGACTGTGCTGCTGGAAACAGCCGGCGCTCTCAGTTTAAATCATCATTCTAATCGAGTTTATTCAGCGCAGCTCTGCGAGACGCTCGTACACCACACAACCAACGAGTCACATGACCTGGAGGAGCCATCATTTCACATGAATTACAACTGGCCCCGCCCACAACACCCTCTGCTTCATGTGGTTTCTGCATGTGTGTGAGGTTACACGCTGGAAACGCGGTGACATCACTGGAACATAAAAACACAACGTGTGACCTTTGAACTCTGTGTTTCAGACACAGGAGGGCGTCCTTCCTGTGGCATGTTGGTGTGTATTCATAACAGGAGCGCGCACACACACAGACACACTCCTCTATACTGTGTTAAAGTCAAAACATCTTCACACACACATACATGTGTATTACCATGTCATACATTCGTGTGACCCTGAAACCCAATCAGAGCCCTCCAACAGTCATGTGACGACCCGACTGAAACTCAGGACTCAACCTCCTCACAGAGCTGAACGTCTGATCAAACTAACTTTAAACCTGAACTGGCTGACCTCACTCGAGCTTGCTGTTGTTTTATTGGTTTGTGTCCACGCAACATGACTAACACACACACACGTCGCTGGCGGGTCCAGATGGCCTCTCAGCAGTTTCCTGACACTGAAGGTTAGCAGTGGTGGCATCCCGCTGCAGCTCCTGGTTATTTATTACCCAGAGTGCATTTCACTGTCCCACACAGAGAGAACATGTGACTAATCCAGGCCTTTGTGACAACACACACACACACACACACACACACACAGTTAGAAACAATGCAGATTTAAGGCTTCATGTTTTAGATGGGGTGGCACGGTGGTTAGCACTGTTGCCGCACAGCAAGAAGGTCCTGAGTTCAATTCCACCATCAGGCCGGGGTCTTTCTGTGTGGAGTTTGCATGTTCTCCCCGTGTTTGCGTGGGTTCCCTCCGGGTACTCCGGCTTCCTCCCACCGTCCAAAGACATGCAGTTTGAGGGGATAGGTTAATTGGATAATCCAAATTGTCACTAGGTGTGAACAAATGTCTTGTCTCAACAAATCAGCTCTGGATCGCCTTCAGTCTGTACAGAATGTAGCGGCAAGACTTTTAACTGGTACAAACAAGAGGTCACACATTACTCCAGTTTTGGCTTCTCTTCATTGGTTGCCAGTAAATTTTAGGGTTCATTTTAAAATTTTAGTTGTAACTTTTAGAGCTCTGCACGGTGAAGCTGCCCAGTATATCTCTGACCTGTTGAAACCTCATGCTTCATCCCGAGCACTTAGGTCTTCAGGTCAGAGGCTACTGGTGGTCCCACGTACTGGGTTTAAAACTCGTGGGGATCGGGCTTTTCAGGCACCAAGGCTGTGGGACTCCCTGCCGCTGTCTTTACGCTGTCTAGACTCTACTGACTCCTTTAAAAAGCAGCTGAAGACATTTTTATACAAACGGGCTTTTAATTAATTTTAACTTGTATGTCTGATCTTATTGTGAAGCACTTTGTGATTTTTATCTGTGAAATGTGCTATATAAATAAATTTTACTTACTTACTTACTTACACAGTAAGTTTGTATCATCCGCAAATAACATTATTTTCAAAGACTTTGAAATAGCACATATCTCATTAATATACAATATGAAAAGCAGCGGCCCCAAAACTGATCCTTGGGGAACCCAACACACAACAGGTTTTAGTTCTGACTTTTGACTATTTGGGTAAATTCTTTACGGTTTTTAAGGTAACTGTTAACCCATGATAATGCCACCTCTCTGACCCCATATGTACATAGTTTGTTAAATAAAAGGTTGTGATCAACTGTATCGAATGCTTTCTTTAAATCTAAAAAGGTTCTTTATTTGGAGCACATTTCTACCAGAAAGATAAGTTACTGAAAAAGTGCTTGTTCTTAAAGTGCGTTGGCACTCTTTGGCAATACTGTAGACAATGTTAAACTGAATCATCACATCGGCTCCTCTGACGACCTGTTTGCTGCTGCCTGCTGCTGAAAGGCAGTGGGGGGAGGGGACACTTGGGCATTTATCGCAGCATATAATGTGTTTCCTGGATACACTGTGATTTTTCAGCGTCAGAGCTTGATGGCTCCGTGTCAGAGCTGCCTATGAATTTCAGATCGATCAGGCCTTAACTTAACAAAAAAGTTATCAATAGATCTTTTAATCTTTTCTTATTACCCACAGCTACATCCACTTCTGTCGGGCCTAGGCTGCTCACTATGACTGGGTATCATCACTGATTTCTATAATCCATTTGATTCGATTCAATTTAGCCTCAGACAGTCAGAAATATTATAATTCTGATCATTTATCAGCACTGATACATGTGAGACTTCATCAGAGGTGTGAGCATCACAGCAGAGGCCTTTGTGTCAAAGTAACTGAGGATAAAACTCAGAAAAACATGAAGCAGATTTTCCTGGCCTGCATGCTTTTTAGAGCAGATAACCTTAAAAATATTCTGCAATTTTGCATAATTTTTAAAAAGTTTACATTTCTTCAGTATATTCTTGTCCAAGGTGATTTAAGTAAAAAAAAAAAAGGCAGCACTGTAAACAACGGTAGACTGGTGGGTAATAAGTGAATGAATAATACTGAAAACAGAGATTTGAGACGGGAAACTGTTCTTGAAGTACAGAGAGGTGGAAGCAAAACAGCAAAAGTCAGAGAAGATTAATGACATCTATCAAATGTGAAGCGTAGTTTGCTGCTTCTTTTGCTGCTGGTTCAGTGAATTTTGGTTGGAGAGACAAAACCTGCAGCTCAGAATCTCGCACAAAAAAGACGTAAACACAGCGTGCGGACCCGACGCATCAGAATCAGTGAGCTGTCGGCTTTCAGCCCCGACGGCGTGTCCGTGTTCGGGCCGTGGGGTGAGAAAGCCGAGAAAGACAAAGCTGATTCTGATGCGTCGGGTCCGCTCTGTGTTTACGTCTTTGTGTGGAATCCGTGTACCTGCTCTCACTTATTGTTTGGTGGTTGTGCAAATAATTTTGTGAGCTTTAACCTGAGATTCTGGCGTTTCTGGCAAAATACGTTTATATCTAAACGCCGATTCAGGATTTAATGAATTGATATCGCTTTATTCAAGCTACTCACCTCTCTCTATCCGCCTGCACTTTCAAATGTACACACAAAGGACTACAGGACGACTACAGGATCACGGCCAATCAGAGAGGTCCCGCCCCTGACTATCTCTGATTCGGACACATGATAGGGGCATGATGTGTGTCAGTAGATGACCAAACGGAGACTTTCAGAGTTGCGGAGACTTTTTTTTTCTTTTTTACTGCAACAGTTGATTTTCTTTTTTTTTTAGTCGCACCATTGAAGAATTTGGTCGCATTTGCGACCAAATTGGTTGCACTCTAGAGCCCTGGATGGTGTTATTTCTTCTCTGTGATTTAGGACGTTTTTCCTCTGCTTCTTTGAGAAAAGCTTTACTGAAGCTTCAGCAGAGCGTGTCACAGAAACGTGCAAAAACATTCAGTTATGAATGTGACGAAGCCTCCAGCCGGCGTTTTCTTCAGCTTTGTGTTCTCAAACCAGACGTGACGAGTGAGGGACGGGTGTGACCGAGGACGCCTGGTGTAGCCCCGCCCTAACCCTGCTCCTCTGACTCTGATCAGAACGTCACCTCCACAGTAAGCTTTGTTCAGTCTCACCTGAAAGAGCGACTGAGCCAGAAACTCATCAGGAGGCTCATTTCCTCACATCCATCCAATCAGACTTGATCCACAACGCGAGCAGTCGCCCCCTGATGGACGCTAGAGAGTTAACCATCCATCTATCCTGTGCCACTTATCTCCACCCGAATGATGGAGGCAACAGTCTGAACAGAGATCCCGGACCTCCCTCTCCCCGGCCACCTCCTCCAGCTCTGAGGTGGAACCCCGAGTCAGGGCTGAAGCTGACCCCAGTCCACCTGACACCCTCGCCTCCCCTCACTCGTAAACAAAACCCTGACATACTTAAACTCCTCCATCTGGGGCAGCAGCTGGTCCCACACCTGGAGTTGGCCCTTCACCCATTTCCGATTGAGGACTCGTCACACCGGGCCAATGCCCCGTACTCCTGGATAAAGAGCCAGCTCAGTTCTGCAGCCACTCCGCTCCTCCTAACGGAGCCCGGCCAGTTTGCCTTCTGACAGATGGAGACCTCCACCCTCCAACGTTCAGAGAGCGGCGTGACAAAACAACATCAGAGTAAAGATGAACCTTGTTTGTTTTCTGACTGAGCCGGCGCCTTGTTTGTTGTGTCGCCGGATTTCTGCTGTTTCACACGAGAGCAGATGAAATATTAAACTCTGATTCATTAATAAAAACACATTCTGTCTGTGTGTGTGTGTGTGTGTGTGTCTGTGTGTGTTCCTGTCTAGCTATCTTTGTGAGGACCGAAATCTGCATTCTACTATACTTGTGAGAACCAACAGTCACTTGTGAGGACACACTCACTGGTCCTCACAAGTTTGAAGACCTTTGAGAACCCTTTGTCAGGGTTACAATTAGGTTAGGGTTAGGGTAAGGGGCTAGGGAAAGCATTATGTCAATGAAGGTCCTCACTAAGATAGCTGAACAGGCTTGTGTGTGTGTGTGTGTGTGTGTGTCAGTCACACATTGAAAGGCCAATGTGCTGCATCAACGCTGAGGTCGGTGGTACGTGTCACAGTAACATCCATATGGATGCAGGACCTAAGGTTTCCCAGCAGGACATCGCCCAAAGCATCGCCCTGCCGCCGCCGGCTTGCCATTGCGCCGCGGTCCAGCTCTGATGTTGGTGCTTTTGGCGGTCGTCGGGGTCAGCGTGTCCATCTGCTTCCTGATAGATCCCGCCCACTAACAGCAGCCATGTTTTTGTCACACTGCGTGTGTAACTGATGGGTCTGCGTGTGATTTCTAATCAGCTGACGTGTGTTTGTGTGGAATCGCCTCCACCCAGTGCATCCGTCAGTTCTCTGACTGCTGGCTCTCAGGGGTTGGAGCTATTTTTACACTACAGATGGTGCTGCTGGTGGAGGTGAGGGTGGACGTAGAGAGGGGGGTCGGGAGCTGGTGCTTCAGTCTGTTTTAGGTCCTCATGAGTCACGAATCACAGACGCTGCTCGGAGCACGAAGACTGCTGCTTCATCACGAGGAGGAGGGGGAGGAGGAGGAGGAGGAGGTCGTCTCAGGGCAAAAAGCTTACAGCCCTCTTCTTCATCCCTCCTCCAGCAGAGTCTTCATCACTCAGCTGAGGTGCCACAAAGCGACGCGTCCAGAAAGGAGTGCTCCCACCATCTTCATCATCTTCTTAGAGCCTTCGGACTGCTGACACATCCTACAGGAGCCTCACCTGAGTGACCTCACCAAACAGGTGAGGAGCCTGGTTTGCAGATTTGCTCCGCCTCCAGCTAATCAGACCTGTCAGAATGATGTGGCGGTCATGTTTCTACTCCGAGGACTTGAAGTATTTTTTACTCCAGGCCTTCACCCAATCACACAAACAGCTTGATGAGCAGGTGGGAGGAGCTAGGACCTGATTAGAAGCTGTTCGTCCTGAGCTGCAGATTCTGTTGGGACGGTGACGCCACAGTTGTGCAGCCCGATCGTCCACACCGACCGCAGATGGCGGTCAAACAGAAACCACCATCTCCGATTTGGAGCAAAGCCGGATGTTTCAGGTATTTTGGCCGCCATCCCTGTAAACGTCAGTGTGCGAGCCCTGGGAGTAGGGCAGGTCACAGGTTAGTCCTCCAGCAGGTGCTGATCAATAATCAGGAAAAGTGAAGCTCTGCACAGTTCAGCTGCAGGGTGGCACACTGCGCATGCTCTGTGTGTTACCTGTCCCAGCGGTGCTAATCGCAGCAGGTACAGGTGTGTTTACAGAGTCCTGACCACTCCCTCAGGAGTCGGATTAATGACCTCACCTCTGTGAGCTCAGCATCTGCTCAGCCAATCCCGTGAGCCGTAGGGTGACACAAGCGTAGGGCCCTGAGAGCATGGAAGCAGCTAACAAGAGCACGGGAGAGCGCCAGCTCCGCCCAGGCCTGCGGCAGCCATTTATCACCGTCTCCACCAGCCCCGCCCCCCCTCAGCAGATGGAGCGCGTCTGCGGCACTCACGCTCCACCAGACTCCAGTCACAAAAACACGAGCTGCTCCTCTGAGACACACGCCGGTGTTCTCTTAAGCCTTGCCCACATTCAGTGACACAGTCGTCGTGATGATGGACATAACACCATAACCCTGTCACACCTGGTTAGCCACAGCTAACAGAGCATACCTGTGCAGGTGCAGTCACACCTGCCTGTTCTCCTGATGATGGCGGTGTGTTGATGATGATGATGGCGTCCGTCAGGAAGACACTGACAATAGGCAGAGCCCTGCTGAGGCGGAGCTCACGCCAACGAAATCTGGATCTGCGTGTATGTTTACTACGATAAATAAAGGAGGCGGGACTCAGGACTCGTACACAGTGCAGGAACATGAAGCTTGTGTTAGCTGTCAAGCAAACATTAACAAGTGACAAGCTCTTTTTCTCTGAAACCCCACCTCCAAACGCTCCCTGAAGGTGACTGAGACTCAGCAGCAGGTTTGATGGCATCATGTGACTCTGCTGCGCGGCGTCTCATCATCCACGCTCAGCCTCCACTCAGGTTTCAAACCTCTGTAAACTCAGCGTAGAGAGCGCGGTGCCACCGAGCGGCTTACCATCATCACCTGGCAAAGCCCGGCCATCTTTAAAGCCTTAATCCTTCTCCTGAACATTAATCCTGAGGACGCCTGCCAGATCTCGTTAAGATCCTACGCCGCATCAAGCAACACTATCTCGCCAACGAGCACTTCCTCGAAAGAGGCACTCACACAGAAGGCGCCCCCCCTCAGATTACAGCATGGAGAAGTGTTCCTATTCCTCAGAAAATAAAACACAGTAAAGCTCGTCCCAGCTGACGAGTCAGACTCACTGAGCAAAGCAACAGCATCACTGCAGCGCTGCAACGAGCACGTCAGCTGGGTGCTTCGGTCAGCAACGTCAGGCATCGGGGTGGCGATAAGGCGGAGTCAGCGTGCCATCGGTCTGAGTGGGTGGGGTCGAGTTGGCAGTTACACGCAGTTTGCTGGCAATGACATGACAGGTAACCCCTCCCACTCAGAGCCTCCGCACGCCGTCGAAGCTGCTGCAGGAGGTCGCTGTATGGTGACGTTTCTATGGAAACCCCCATGGCACAGACACGTGCTCCTGCAGAGCATCACTGCAGCTGCTGGTCATCGGTGGGCGAGCGTGAGGTTTAGGTTTGTTTTGATTCACTGAGGAACGCCGCCATGTTTGAAGGCGGATTCAACAAAGACGCCGCCCTCTTCTCCTCTTGTGTAACAGCAGTAAACACTGATGAGAGCGCTTCTGGTCTCTGAGCTCTACTTCCTGTCTGACTGCAGGTGAGACGGTGCGGTCTGCTTTGTTTCCGGCTGTCAAACAGGACGTGTGATCGATGATGTCATCGGTGCAGTGTGTCGTTGTTAACGCGCTCTTCCTGATGTTTAGTGGAGGCCGGTGAGAGGCTCCTCCTCCTGCTCGTGGTGGTAACGCACCGTACTCACGCTAATATTTGAAAATTATGACGAAGCCCAGCCTCCTCGCTGTGACACGATTCCTGCGGCGAGGAGCGCCAAAACTCAAACCAAGATGACGTGAGCTGCTGGCTTCACTTACTGGTTTCCAGTAAGGCCTACTGGACTCCTCTGCTCTCTGGGAGGCGGAGCTAAGCCAGTGTCATCCGTTCCTGGCCCCGTGCTCGGTGTCGCTGCGAGCTCCTGAATAATTGAGCGTGAGGAGTTCAGTTACCTCAGAGTCACGCTCATACCGAGGCTCTGCCTTCAAATATTCATTTCCCGCTCATCAATAAAAGACGGCGAGCACGGCGAGGAGTCCTGCTGTCACTGAGCGGCCTCTGAGATTACCTGGGAGGGTTTCCTCCGCCAGCCCGACTCTCCCAACACGCCATCAGCGCACCATTGGAGCGCTTCCGTCAGTGCGAGCCCGACAAGAAGGAGGATAGCTTCAGATTCCTCGCTCCGTCACCACCTCCGCCCACTGCCAACACAATCCTGCAACAACGCGAGGGAATGAACTGACGTAACGTTGCAGCGTGTCCGTCCGTCCCCGGGTCACAGAAACGTTCCCAGCACGTCGTCTTTGGATTGGATTAACTGGTTTAGTTCTGATTGTTTGTGTTAATAAGCTGCTACCAAACCCGAGCCATGATGCAGTGACTTCCGTCATTAACCATGGCGGGCAGCCCGTAGTGATGTGGAGTGGGCGGGGCCGTGAAACTGCCTTCAGTATAAGAGCATGGTTAGTCCCTGAGATATGAACATGAGCAAAGGCAGCAGCAGAGTCAGTTTGTTCTCCAGTGTGGTTTAATGTTCCCGTAATCTGCTCCTGTTTCTGCAGAATGAAAAACCAGCACAAAAATAAACAAAAATAAACAAGAATAAACACAAATAAACTGCAGCATCACGTTTAAAATGGCTGTAAATTCCCCCACAGTCACAGAAAATAATGAAAATTTGAACGTGTGACACGGCGGGCCTGCTGCACCTCTCTGAGCTTTTCACCTCTAAACTACAAATCTGTGAAATAAGAGGAGTCAGAGTGCTGCTGCCTTGTTGGTAATAATTCCCCTCCCTGCTGAGCGAAACATTAAAAAGACAATTAGAATTGAAAATTCAGCGTCAGAGCACGAAGGAAAACAGCTTCAGCTTCTTTAGACGTTGATGAAACGGTCAGACTTTTATGTTATGTTGCATTTATGATTGTTATTGTTTAAAAACAACAGAGCGATCGATCAGCATCACTGATGTGTTATCATCCTGAGCCTGTGTGGCTGTGTACTGTTATACTGCAGGGATGGACACACCTGCAGGGGGCGATGGAGAGGAACAAACAGCTGGTTAAAACACGAGGTCACGCCCACTGACACATGGCTCTCAGATCGCGTCTTTGCCTCCTGACGGGGGATAAATTGGGTGGCAGCCTCGGCGTCTCAGAGGTGAGAAAGACACATTAAAGCAGCAGGAAAGCTTTTGGGGCAGCACGCGAGCAGCGGGAGATAAAGTGCTGCGTTGGATCACACGAGGAGAATCACAGGTTAGAAATCAGCCAATAAGGTCATCTAAAGGCTGTGCGGAGGCGGGGCGACAAGGAAGCTTCAGGCCTACAGGTGAGCAGCAGGCAGGTAACGCCCACCCCAAACACACCAATCAGAAACAAACCTCTCTGTCTGCACTGATGACATCATCACTTAAGCAGAGTCTGTGGTTTCGCTCTGTTCTCAGTGTTTATAAGGAGGGACATGTCGCAATGGTAACAGATGCTGGTAACAATTGCTGCAGACCCACCTGCAGCATCTGTTGCTCCTCACACGGCTCTGACACAAATAACGGCACCGTTATACTCGCCGTGCCGTAGCTCTCATTTTCCTGTTACAGCAGCCAGGTCGAGGGTACGGCTCTGTCGGTTTTACCGACGTTGATCCATCGGTGCGCAGAGGGAGACTCTGTACCGGCACTGACGTGGAGCTTCTGTGGAGGGTAACCCTGACCCTCGACTCGGTCTGGAAGCTCCAGACCACGAGCGACGGTTCAGTCCTACCTGTCGCATCTACACCTGTATGTAACAGGATCCTACAAGCTGCTTACCTGACCACGACAAGGCGAACAGCTCAGACCTGCAGCGCTCACGTGGTTCACGTTAACCCTGAAAGGCAGACGGAGGCACACCTGTCTCCACTGACAGGACACCTGTGCATCATCACAGCACTGTGAATGTCCAACGGATCAAACTAAAGAGCTTCTGTTATAAAAACGAAATGTACATGAGCGCTGCACTGCAACAAACGCCATGCGTCACTGGTTTGGACTGAAGGCCATCGAACCTTTCAAAGAGACGCCGTCTACAACGTGCCATGGTGACGTGGTCTCTGTTGTGATTCATGAAGGCCACGGGTCAGCAACAGTTTTAACCTCCTCACACTTCACCTGTGGGAGGAAGTGACCTCATCTCTGACCCCACAAATCTGAATCGAAGCCCTCGCTCTGTCAGTTCACAGAAAAACTGATTTTTTGGTGAAAATGAAACAAACGGTACTAAATTGCTGGATGGTGGTGCAAAGGGGACACGGGTGGAGGTCTGGCTGTTTGCACAGAACAGCTGACACACGCTCTGTGTCCTCACCGCCGCTGTCTGTGAGCGGCGATGCATCATACAGGTGACGAAGCCGATGATGCACCATCGCTGCTCCTCTATCACACCCATCCATCACAGCACCCGCCTCTTTCATCATGACAAGGTCTGAGCACGTCTGTGCCAAACAGCTGGGACATGCTTTTAGCATCGGGGTTAGCATCTGTCTACAGGTTTACTGGGAGGAGCTCCAGACTGAAGATGAGGAGGACGGAGCTTCCTCCAAACTGCTGAACTCTGAGTGAACCTTTCATACTTGGAGATGTTCGTGTTTACACAACAGCCATGAAAAATGACCCAGTGTGAAAAAATAAGTCTCTGAAATGAAAACGCCAGTCGTGCGATTCTCTCCGAAGCAGTGCCGGCATGACGAAGGTAACAATGCGTAGGTGCCGTATCTGAGAGGATGCTCCAGCCTGTTCTCGTTCTCCGCCACATTAAAAGACTCGTTTGTCAAAGCTGCTGGATAGAAATCCTCCGTCTGTGGTGGTGTGACACATCAGTGAGACGGCTCTGTCAGTCTGATGTCTTCACCTTTTTGCGCACCTTCCTTCACTTCTGTTGTTATCATCTAAACATTTTTGGCTGACCGTGGTGAGTGCTGGAGGAATCTTTTAGAATCATTCCTTTAGTGAAACCTCACATAAAACTGTACAATTCTGGAGAAAATGTTTCCCACACTGATCAATATTAGAGGGATGAAATAATGTTAAATGAATCTTAAAGTTTAATGAAGCTTATTCTATAAATATGTTTGTATTTGTTTGCGAGGACAACTTTGCTGTTAGCGGGATGTGGACAGGCCCATCAACAGCACGGAAACGATTTCAATGAGATCCGAGTCGAGCAGAGTTAATCCAAACAGATGAAGCTTCACGTCAGAGCATCATTACTTTCACTTTGACGTCTATTTTTAGAATTCACTTATTGTTGTTGTGATTCTGTGCTATATAAATCAAACTGAACTGAGTTTGAAGCATCAAAACTGATAAACTCAAGTGACACAAGGTCTGAAAACTCCCCATTCAAAGTCTATGGGGAGGTTTTGAAATTCAGAGCTGAAATTCTGAAACGGGAGGCATTTTCAAATCGCCATATCTCCTTAACAAAGCAAAGTTAGGACATGAGGCTTGTGCCAATATATCTTCAGACACTGCTGACACTCACAGTGGAAGCAGTTTTTACAATTATCTTACCGTTGAGCAATGAATTACGTTTGTTTGAGGGGTGGAAATCTGTCCTCCTCTCAGTCTTCAAACTCCGAAAATGAAGCCGTTTCTTCTCTCGTCATATCTCCGCGACGGAGGTACAAAGAGCAATGAAAATCGCAGTCAAAGTACACCAAAGTCCGCTGATTCACCCAGTACAAGAATTATGCTTCTATCCCACCTAGTTTTTGAGTTACACGACGTTTTGTAACTCCAAAAAACGGCGTTTTTCGCCTCTCACCGCGATCTAATTCTGACTGCTCAAGTCTCTGGCTGTGTCCCAATTCAGGGTATGCACGCTTGAAGTACGCACACTACGCGTACTACGTACGGTGCGTACTACAAGTACGGGAAGTGCGGAAGTGAGAGGCTTGTGAAATGGGACGGTCTAGCCTTCGTCGCGCTGTTCAGGTTGCCTAGCAACCATGATACTAACCGCAAGAAATGTTTCATACAGCTTTGTGTGACAGAAATGAAGGAGAAAAAATGTTTTGTTGTTCATTCATCTTTGTCATGACATCACTTTGATTAGTTGAGACCACAGGACTGTAAAACATGATAGTTGGGCTTCATTTCTGTACTGAACAGTCATTTCAAGATTAGTTAGTAAATAATAATTAGCTAATGTTATTCATGAGACTAAAGTCATCTCACTGTGGTAATGTTAATATAATATGGACAATATTATAGTATTGTCAGATTATATATATATATATGAGCTTGAACTCTGGGTCAAAGATTCAAGTAGCAGTTATTTATATTTCCTATCACCTTAAATCTTCAGTCAAAGACAAGTATCTCTGACAGTGTATATACAGATGTATTATATATAAGAGACAAACATTGTTCTTTTAATATGTTGGCATTACTAAATTTGGCTCAATGCTTACATATATGTGTAAAAAGAAAATGTACGAGCTGTGATAACTGTTTCTGATAGAATGAAGATCAGACTGATATATGAAATATTCCTTTATTGGGTGAGAAAATCAGACCATGTCATAACTGCTTTAAGTCATACAGAATAGATATCAGAGCCTTAAACAGGCTGACTTCTGCTAAATGGGTCAAACTGGGCAGAAACTATACAAACACATAACATCCTTATAGAATATGATGTAACACTATAGATCAGCTTACCTCAGAATATATAAAGCATATAAACAGTTACAGCAATATGATGCAACAAACACAGCAGTGCTACTAATCCAAAATACTCAAAGCTTCATAGAACTGAAACAAACATTTATTTTTAGCTCCATTCTGCTGCTGATACATACTTTAGGTTTCTGAATATTAAACTTGTTGCTGCCTTTCATAGTGTGTAACTTGAAGGCCCTGAGTACTTTCTCCCACACTGAAAACACTGGGATGATAACATTATTTGAACATTACCTAATAAGACTGATTCAGGACAGACAATTAGTTATGTTAAACTTTCCTAGCAGTCCTTCACAAACAGGGAACAGTCTGTCTATTCTCTCCATCTGTCAGCTGCTGCTGGCTCTTCCTCCTCCTCTTCCTCACACACTGCTGAGTTTGTCCTGGTGGATCATCAGGGGTGCAAAGCCTCACAGATGATGTGCAGCAGTGGGTCCCTCAGTCTGTCCTCACTCTGGACACTTGCAGTTGTCACACATGGAAATCAAATGTGTGATAAGCTGCAGGATTCAAACACAAGTGTAACTTATAAATACATGTTCAAACTTTTATTCCACAATCAGAGAGAAAGAAACAGAGAGAGAGTGCAGGACAGACAGACAGGTGACAGTCTCAGGTGTACACACTGCTACAAAACAGCACAAGAGGAGGAGGATTTAGTGTTTGTGTTATTACGAGTGCTAAACAAGAAGAGTTCCAGATGGTCCAGTGGACACATGTGTGACTCCTGTGATTAAAGCATCTTTCTTTCAGCTTAACGAGTGAACCGTCAGCTCGTTCAAACACACGTTAAAGTCCGTTTGGCTCGACACCACCGAACAGAGGCAGCAATATAACATAGCTAACATTAACAGTGCAGTGAATCCTGCTTGTGCCGTCATATTCAGGACTGCAAACCGAGCAGCATCACTGACTTTCAGCTTGTTGTGTTTGTGGATATATGACTGACTTTAATTATCCATAAAATCATCACATTCTCTGTAAGATTAAGGTCGACTATATATATATTTAGAAGTAGAGGCTTTAAAACCAAGTTACCGCTGAAAGTACAAACATCACTAATGTCACATAACTTTGCCGACATGTGGCCAACAGTAATGTTTTAATGTTCTTAAACATTCCCACATAAATAAGTGACATAATATTCAGTACTTACTTTTGACAGTTTACTCTTCAGCCGCTCCCTTCTGCCGTATTTTGCGGCAAAATTATCCACACCCACCGCCGCGCTATGGATTGTGGGATATATGGGGCCACGAAGCGTGCACCGGACCACGCTTGATATTTGGGGAAATCGACGCCGCATTTGGAGTATGCATTTGAAGTGCACTTTGAATTGGGACAGCCGTCGTCGCGTGGCGGTGACGTACTCGCACTTGAAATGCGTACTTCAAGCGTGCAGACCCTGAATTGGGACACAGTCTCTGTGTTTTAGACGCCCACTCCCTTTCCAGGTGGCGCAATCAGTAATGACACGGCTCTGCAGCTCACAGCTCGTGGGTTCAATCCCAGCCTCTTCTGCTGTTTTTATTAGAGTTGTCAGCTTTTTCACCTTTTTTCAGTTATGTGAGAACCAGTTTGGCTCAATGAGTAGCTGAAAGGTTCCAGCCTCTTCTGCTCTTTCGGAAGAATTTCAGCTTTTTTCACCTCTTTTCAGCACAATTTTCAGTTTTTCAGCTCTTTTTTAGTAAAAATTTCATCTCCTTCACCCCTTGTCAGCTACAAGTTCAATTTTTTTCAGTTGTTTTAAGCACAAATTTCAGTTTCTTCACCTCTTTTCAGAACAAAGTTCTTCTTCTTCACCTCTTTTCTGCTAATTTCAGCTTGTGCTCCACAGTGCACATTTTTCCTCTCATCATATCTTTGTTTGTGACCAGACCTCATTTGGCTCAGAGGGTTGCGCAGCTGCCGTGAGACCCAGTGGCAGAGGTTCAAGTCCTACCTGTGACAGTTGCTACACATCTTCCCTGCTTGCATGCACTCTGCTTTCTTGACACTCTTCAGTGTACCCTTACACATAAAGCCATCTTCATCAAGCGCGTCTGCGTCTACACCTCTTTTTTAGCAGATAATTCTGCTTTTTCTGTTGTTTTCAGCAACTGCTGCTCAAGTCTCTGTGTTTCAGACGCCCCCTCCCCCTTTCCAGGTGGCGCAATCAGTAATGACACGGCTCTGCAGCTCAAAGGTCGTGGGTTCAATCCCATCTTGTTCAACTTTTTTTTTTTCACTACAAATTGATACACTATCACAGACCTGTAATTTATATTGCTAATTTATTACAATTCTGCAAAGTTTTATGATTTTAGCAGCTTTTCTAATATGGACCTCAGATTCTTGCTAACGCTCCATGGCAGAAATACATACAAGTACACAGCCTGATGAAGCAGACAGAGGCAGTACCTCTGATTGGTGAATTTGAGCAGAACCAAGTTGTTCTGCCTCTTTTCAGCAGAAATTCTGCTCATTCACCTCTTTTCTGCAAAATTTTCAGCCTTTTCACCTCTTATCAGCACAATTCTCAGCAGCTTCTGCTAATTTCAGCAGAATTGTCAATCTGTCCACCTTTTCTTTGTGAGAATGAGTTTGGGTCAGTGAGATGAGTCGCTGCCTTGAGACCTGGAGGGCCAGGTTTGAATCCTGCTCAGGGTGACATTTTGTTTTCACCACCTTGCAACTTCTCATCTTTTTCAGCTTTTCAGCAGACAGCTTCAGCGTTAAGGCATCCACACAGCATTTTCGCAGGAAATGCAAATTTTTCTAGTTGTTGTTGCCTCTGGCTCCTCCCACAACAGTGCGGAGCAAACAGCAGTAATCTCAGAGAAAAGAAGCACGCTGACCTCCATCTTTACTACGACTGACTCACTGAGAGCCGTCTGAGGGCCAGAGTTTTGATTTCCATTCAGGACTCTTAGAATGTACTTCCTGTTTATTTATGGCAGAGCATCATGGGAACTGTGGTTTCAAACCTGTGCCTGAACTATAAAGGAGACAAAGAATAATAAGAGTGGGATCTTTGAGTGCCAGGCTTTTAAAACCTGCTCCAGTGGGCCTGTGGCTGTGAGACGAGGAGATGAAAGCCTGATCTTCAGAGAGCGGCTCTGCCTCCTCCATCACGATATCGCCCGCTCTTCTTCAGCCTGCAGCAGATGCTTCCTGCTCTATAATAAAGCTAATGCATTTTTTATTGGCGTGTATCCATGAGGAGGAAGCTCTGAATAAAGAATGGCAGGCCGGCTCCTTACAGCCCACTTTATTTGTTTGTTTCCATCACTGTCACTATTTTACCGTCTGCTGCACTGACTTTTTTCCCCCCACTGGTTTCAAATGAGTTTTTTACTGTTTTCATTTTTATGGTGTATTTTTTGTCGTATTCTGAATAAGTAATCACGCCAACCTGCTGAGGTTGGACATGAGCCTCAGGGTGGGGAGGGGCGGTGATGTAAGTAACAGTGATGTAAGTAACAGTTTCAAGGCTGATGTTCGTCCGACGCCGTGATATGAGCAGACTCCGTGCAGGTCAGAGACTCTCAGGTATCGTCCTCAGATACGAGTGCTCAGCGTGGGTGGGGCCTCCTCATTTCCTGCAGCGTCTTTAATCATCAGCGTCGTCCAGCCCGCGGACATCAGATGATGGAGGTAGTCTGCAGCCGCTCAGCCTGACGGCAGTGACGGCAGAGAACAGGGGTCACGAAGGAGCGGAGCATCATCCAAGCAGACCACAGGGATCAGGCAGGAATCCACAGGCTCGAGGACCCTGTGGATTCCTGCTTCCGTGCTACCTCCACACCTTCGCCGGGTTTCCTGAGTGACACATGGCAGGAGCAACATTAAAACAAACAGCGACAGACGAGCAGCCACGTACACCGGCGCCATCTGTAACAAAAAGGATCCATTACAGGAAGACGAGCTGCTGACTAGCTGCAGGAGGGCTCCGAGCTGACCCCCAGCTGAGCCACTCTCAGGTGAAGAACACCTGCAGGACGTCTTCCTCGGGGCCTCGAAACAGCGTCCGATAACAGCGCTCCAGGCTAACGTCGCTGTGGCGCTGACTCTTATTCCTGTGGAGCAGCCAATCACAGCACAGCGTTTTTGTCAGTCACATGGTATGTTTACAAGGAGAGGTGAAAAAGTCAAAAACATCAGTCTGTCTGTTGGTGAGGACAGATGGGAACGTGAGTCGGTAGAGCTGGGCGATATGATCCAAAATTCATATCTCGATATTTTTTAGCTGGATGGCGATATAAGATATATATCTCAATATTTTTTTAAAGCCATAAAGTAAGAACAAAAAGAGAGTTCTTAGTCAAAGCTGTGTCCCAGATGTCACACAGGCACTTTTATTAACATACAGCATAGATGTACATGAAAAAACTACTCAAAAATAAATTATGAGCATTTATTAAATAATGATGCTCTATAAATAAAAGAAAACTATGTTGTTTTGTGCATAACAAAGAGCTCACAATTGTGCAGTCAAAATGTAAACTAACAGACGCTGAGCATAATAACAAAGACAGATTTCACAGCTGCTCTGTTCCCAACTTCTACTGCGTGACTGACAGCCTGGAGTTTGAAATCCGCTTCGTAACCATGTCTCTGAACAGGAGCCATTTATGGTCCTTATACACACACAATACGGTAATATTACGTTGAAGCACAGTACGTATTACTCCGCGAGGCTCCTCGGTAGCCGTAATGCTCCGACAATCCATCAAGCGGTGCAGCTCCGTAGCTTAGTAAAGTCAAACTAAAACATTTTTTGACAGATTGCTGAGCGCTGTGTATCACATAAAATCGGTTCGCGGTCATCAAGCACAACCAGAATTCATACAAAAGGCGCGCAGTCAACTTTTGAGAGAATGAAAGGATTTCAGGCCGTGCATGGCGTTAGCGTGGCTAGCTCGTTAGCGTGGCTAGCTCGTTAGCGTGGTTAGCTCATTAACACGTTGACGCCGTCCAGCCCCACGCACGGGGCGATGCGCAGTAACTCATTAACGGAGATTTGCCGTGTCCATCTTGTCGCTGCCTGCAGGTGAAGCGATGGGGGAGGAGGGGGAGTTGTGTTCAGTGAAGGAGAGGCGAGGCCGAGTAACGTTGCGTAAAGACAAAAGTGGACGAAAGAGAGGCAAACTTGCGGCTCCGCAACTATAATTATAACGCAACATAGACTATATCGATATAAAGGATATTGTCACATCTTATACCTCGTATAAAAATATATCGATATTTTTAAAAAACTCGATATATCGCCCAGCTCTGTGAGTCGGTATAGTTCATGAGGTGTAACCATGGAAACCAGTAAAACCCTTAAAAGCAGCGGTGACAGTTTGATTCGACCCCAAACACGAGCGAGTCGATGTTTACGCTTTTACACCAACCACGTGTTTAAATCTACATGCACGACTCAAACCGTTCGCTCCTCCAGCGCCTCCTCCATCACCTCGTCCGGCGCCTCCAGTGGCCTCTGCTCGCAACTTTCATCCTTTAAAAGCACAAAGTATTTGTCTGGACAGCAGAACATGAGAGTCAGGTGTGAGGCTGTGCAGCACAAAGACAGCAATTCACAGATGACGTTTCCTGATACTCTCACGTGTTCAGGCTGAAGTCCTGCGCACATCAGGAAGCTGGAGGTCATTTATGAACATACTGCAAATTTTGTGGACTCGCTGCCAAACGTTTGTAATACTTTGCTTCAGTTTCCTCCTGGTTTATATTTGACGTGGTTTAAAGCTCGGACTGCAGTCCAGAAAAGCCTCCACCGTTGTCCGTGCTGGCTTCACGGTCGAGTCGCCGCCACTTCATCGCTGAAGAGACTCTTGGACTGTTTGTGCTGTCGCAGCTGACAGCAGCAGAGACACGTCGGAACACAAACGCTCCAGTCACGAGCTCAAGCCTGACTGAAATATTCAGTCCTCCTCAGTGCAGCATGGGTGGACTCAGGCGGGCTCAGGTGAGCTCGGTGAGAAAAGCAGAATGTAAGCTCCGCTGATCAGAGGTGGCGAGGGATCACTTGAGTCATTCAGAAACAGGCTGAGTGCCATTGCTGAAGCTCTGACCCCGCCCCCCCGGAGAACATTAATTAAAGTGGAGTGCAGAAACGAGGCCGGGCGTGCTGCCACATGCTTCTGTTTGGACTGAAATAGGCCGCGCACACGCGTGTCACAAACCTTCAGACTGCATGAGGACAAACAGGAAGCTGACTCTCAGCAGCTCTCACAGGGACCCGGCAGATGATAGGACGAGCTCACCTCAAGAAAAGAAGCATTTAAAGCTCTGACTGCGAGCTGCAGGAGGTTCACCATGTCTGCTCTCAGGCAGCGACCATAACACAACTTAATTTATGACATCACAGCTCCACAGCAGTGATGCAGCCGATCGATCGCTGATATCTGATCATTCATGAGAGCAACATCGAGGACAGCGAGAGTTTATTTTGGACACGAGGACATGAGACTGATCCAAACTCAGCTGATACACTCGCAATACTCAGAATCACACTCGTGCACACACACACACACACACACACACACACACACACAGTCAGCGGCACCTGTGCTGACGTGGCGTGCACTCACGGCGCTCTGGAGGTGATATTTCAGTTTTTTTATGATCTTATGTTCATGTCCCGAGGACGTCCATCCTTCACTCCCGCAGCCCAGACCGTCCATCAGCACGCAGACCGGCTGCACTGATGGACTCGCACTCGTCTGTTTGGACTCTGCTGACACGTTTGTGGTTTACTGCTCAGGTGCACGCTCGCCACTCTGAGCGCCACGGCTGTTGCTGCATGAAGATGAGGTGAAATCATCTTTAACACTCAGGTCTGTTACAGTAACACACACATGGTAATGTGAGCCTCAGGCGTCCAATCAGAGCTCATGATGACAGAATATCTCAGAGAAGAGGATCAGAGGATAAACTAATTAATCTCAAATCAGACGGCCAGCAGCAAACAGCAGACAGAGAGCTTCCTCTGCTCACAGAACCACTGAACTCCCAGTGTCAGGAAAACCATCAGACAACCATCAAACAACCAGTTTAAAGAGACAAGAACAACCTGAGTGTCACGTTAAAAGCATGAATTAGACCAAAGAGCGCAGAGACGTCTTTAATATCAGTTAGTAAGAGCAGTCAGGACAGCACAGTCACCTGACGTCACCCAGGAGCTCCATCTCAGACTCTACGGGCCTCAGTTAAAGGTCAAAGTTCATGACAGCACAGGTAGAAACAGACTCAACAGGTATATGTGTTTGGCAAAAACAGACGAGGCTTGAAGCTCAGCAGCAAATCTGCAACAGCTGAGAAGCGAGCGCAACATTTGCCCGCCCCCTCAGGAAATCAGCCGCTCGCCTCATGATCTGATCGATGCGTCAGGCGGGCGACTCATTGATCTCCGCCGTCACCTCAGCACAAGTGTCACCGCCTGCCTCCTGCAGATAGACGTTATCGGAAAATGGGAGCAGTGAAGGTCGGTGCTGAAACCTGAGATGAGCCTGATGGAGCAGCATGCGCGGCATCGGCGCTCTGCGTCATTTAAAAATGTAGACGAATGTTTTTTATACTCACGCTTTTATAAACGTCGCACAGTGTCTGAAGCTCCGCCCACCACACAGTAAAATAATCTGCACTGCTGCCTCTGGTCATGATGCTGACTCTTCATGAGCACGTACTCTGTATGGTACCTTTATTTCACACTACAGTACTACAGTACCACAGTACTACACTACTCTCAGAGGTAACTCTCCTACAGCACCATGTTTTCTGTGCAGACAGCATGCTAGCACTGAGCTAGCCTCGCTGAGAAGGAGCAGACTGAAGTAATGCATTACTCTAACAAAGTAACTTTTGTAATGAAGTACGTGTTTCAGAGACTGAACCAATCACAGGCTGGTCTCTGAAGGAGGTGTGTGTGTGACGCTGTAACGCAGCAAAGCGTGTCATCAGCTGCCTGTGACCTCACGTCCAGAGGCCACAGAGCATACAAAGTCACACAGTCAGGTAACACCAGTTCAACTGCTCATTAAATACCCGATCAGCCAATCAGAGGCCAGCAGCTCGGTGCATGTAGGTACGATGAAGACGAGCATCAGAATGACGAAGAACGGCGACCGAGCGTGACGTGGCTGCTGATGAGCTGAGATTTCTGAGCGTACACAGGAAACACGCAGCGAGCAGCAGCTCTCAGAGGAAATGAGGTCAGAGGTCAGGAGAGTGTGATGAAAGTGAAACCCTGTCCTGTTCTGTGATTGGCTAGTGCCTCCATCATGGACTTTTAATTTGTCCCACTGCTAAACCTGAAAAATCCAGAGATGCTTGTCAGTCCTATCGGCCAATTTCTTTACTGAATGCGAACATGAAAATTCTTTGCAAGATATTGGCCCTGCGATTGGAGGAATGTCTCCCAGTAGTGATTAATACAGATCAGAATGGTTTTGTTAAAGGAAGACAAGGCTCTCACAATGTGAGGAGATTGATAAATGTCCTCTACGAAAACAGAGATGCTTGTGATACTGCAGTTCTGTCGCTAAATGCCAAAAAGGCCTTCGACAGAGTTGAATGGCCTTACTTATTTGATGTATTGGCTCGATTTGGATGTGGTAATAAGTTTTGTAAATGGGTAAAACTTCTTCAGCCCACTGCTGAAATTCTCACTAATAATAATAATAATAATAATAATAATAATATCTCCCTCGCCTTTAGTATCTCTCGGGGAACCCGTCAAGGGTGTCCTCTATCGCCACTTCTCTTCACGATGGCCATAGAACCATTTGTCATGGCTGTTAGGGAGCACGTAGACATTACTGGTATTAAATTGGGCAACCAAGAAAACCGGATACCACTTAATGCTGACGATGTTGTGCTCTTTTTAAAACAACTAGAAAGATCAATTCCAACTTTATTAAACATGATTAGCTCCTTTGGACGCTTTTCTGGATACAAAGTAAACAACTCGAAATCCTCTTTAATGTTGCTGAATGAAACGGAGCGAGTTAATTATCTCAGCTCGCCTCAGACATTCAAACAATCGGAATGTTTGACTTACTTGGGAATTCGTATAGTACCAGATGTTAACAAGATAGCTCAGGTTAACTACGACCCTACTGTTCAATCTACAGGGTGGGCCATTTATATGGATACACCGTAATAACATGGGAATGGTTGGTGATATTAAAGTCCTGTTTGTGGCACATTAGTATATGTGAGGGGGCAAACTCCTCAAGATGGGTGGTGACCATGGTGGCCATTTAGAAGTCGGCCATCTTGGATACAACTTTTTTTTTTTTTTCCAATAGAATTAGAATAGCCTTTATTGTCATTGTACAGGGTACAACGAAATTGGAGTGCCACTCCCTTGGTGCAAAATGCAATAATAAATATAAATGTAAAATATAAAATGTACAATAAAACAATCATAAGTACTCAAACAATAGTAAGTACGATATATACAGGATAGCAGCATTAATATAATGATAGTATGAATAGCAGCATGAATAGGAAGAGGGCCTAACCCTACCCCCCCCCCAAAATGTGGACGCAAGAAAACTGTCACTAATGAAGAAACATCAGTGGCTGTCCTAGCTTCATTCAGCAAGAGCCCACAGCGTAGCACTCGCCGCATGTCACTGGAGAGTGGCATTAGTCGAACATCCCTTCGGCGGATGTTAGCTACTCACAAATGGCACCCTTACAAACTCCAGCTACTGCAGCATCTCAACGAGGATGACCCAGATTGGCGCACAGAATTTGCAGAAGGGGCAAAACAAAAATTGGAACAGGACCCTCAGTTCACGCAGAAGATTTTGTTCAGTGATGAGGCAAACTTTTATGTGAATGGTGAAGTTAACAAAGAAAACCACCTCTATTGGTCTGACACTAACCCACATTGGATGGATCCCTCCAAGACTGCTGGAACAACAAAAGTGATGGTTTGGTGTGGTATATGGGGTACAACGATAGTGGGTCCATTCTTCATCAATGGAAACCTCAAGGCCACTGGATATTTGAAATTGCTTCATGATGATGTGTTTCCCTCTTTATGCACTGAAGCTGGCACGTTCCCTGAGTTTTTCCAGCAAGATGGTGCACCACCACATTATGGGTGCCAGGTCCGAGCATTCCTAGATGAACAGTTTCCTGGAAAGTGGATTGGTCGTCGTGGGCCAGTTGAATGGCCCCCAAGGTCTCCCGATCTGACCCCCTTAGACTTTTATCTTTGGGGTCATCTGAAGGCAATTGTCTATGGTGTGAAGATACGAGATGTGCAGCACCTGAAACTACGGATACTGGATGCCTGTGCTGGCATTTCTCCTGCGGTGTTGCTATCAGTGTGTGAAGAGTGGGAGAAGAGGGTTGCATTGACAATCCAACACAATGGGCAGCACACTGAACATATTTTATAAGTGGTCAGAAACTTGTAAATAACTCATGAAAGAATAAAGTTACGTTGAAACCAAGCACACCATTGTTTTTCTTACCAATAAGTTTGATGTGTCACATGGCCCTCTTCCTATTGAAAAAACAAAAGTTGTATCCAAGATGGCCGACTTCTAAATGGCCACCATGGTCACCACCCATCTTGAGGAGTTTTCCCCCTCACATATACTAATGTGCCACAAACAGGACTTTAATATCACCAACCATTCCCATTTTATTACGGTGTATCCATATAAATGGCCCACCCTGTATTACTGAATCGATAGATACGTGGGCAAACCTACCGATATCAACTATTGGGCGGATTAATATTGTGAAGATAAGTGTACTCCCTAAACTCCTCTACTTACTTCAGAAAATCCCTCTACCAGTACCTGTAGGTCTCTTTCTTAAATTAAAGAAAATTATCACCAATTTTATTTGGCAAAATCGTCGCCATCGGCTTCAGTTAACTCTACTATATCTGACAGGGGTGGGCTTAAGGCTCCTAACTTTCAGTGGTACTATTGGGCTGCACAATTGCGCATGATGATGTACTATTTTTCATCTGATCCACCTCCGGCATGGGTTTACATGGAATCGTTCTTACTCAATTCAGAACTGCCTTTGAGTGCATATTTGTACTCAGCACCAGTTAAAACTCTTAAAAGACGCATAGGAAATCCTATTATTTCGAACATGGTCAATGTATGGCACAAAGTACATGATGTTTTGGGAGTAGGGAAAACCGTATCTCGTTTTAGTCCGATTCAGGGAAACAAACATTTTAAACCTGGTATGATCGATGCAGGATTTCAAACGTGGACTAGGTCTGGGCTGAATAAGATTGAAGACCTTTTTTGTGATGGTGTAATGATGTCATTTGAACAGCTGAGAGGTAAATTTAACTTACCTCAAACACATTTTTTTAGATATTTACAAGTAGGGAGGTTTGTGGAAACCTCACAAAATAACACTTTGGCCCTACCTGACCTATCACTAATAGAAAAAGCAGTTTCTGACTATCCTTACACCAAGCGGCAGATCTCATATTTGTACGATATGTTTATTTCCAATTCTACTGAATCCTCTGCTGGCCGGCTGAACGCATGGAAGAACGATATAGGAACAGATATATCTTTAGAAGAGTGGAAATCAGTGTGCTTAGAAGCTCATATTCAAACTGTTAACACAAGATTGCAGCTTTTACAGGTTAACTGGTCCATGTGACCTTATCTAACCCCTGTTAAGCTACATTCATTTGATAATAATATCCCGGATACATGTGCGAAATGTGGTATAGAAAAGTGAATTCTTTTCCATTGCTTATGGGAATGTGAGGAGATACAGAAGTTTTGGAGGGAGGTAACCTTAGCAATAAATAGTATAGTAAATATAACTCTAAATCCAGACCCCAAATTATTTTTATTGGGACTTTATCCACCAACTCCTACAATTCAAAAAGAGATCAGGACCCTCATAAAAATGTGCCTCTTACATGCCAAACGTCTAATCACATTGTATTGGAGAAAAATTGATAGAGCAAAACTGGGGCATTGGTTACGGGACATGTACTCATCTCTGACTATGGAAAAGATAACCTATATTCTGAAAGGGACGAAGGAGCTGTTTGAAGTTGTCTGGAAACCTTTTATATTATAGCTGGAAGGAGTGGACCTTACAAGTGTTGGTGGAATCCGGGGAACCTGGAGTCACACAATTTGGAGAGACATAATGTGATATAAGTGATATAACCTGAGGGATATGGTGGAATGACATTTTGTGTAGTCCATCAGGGTTTTTTTTCTTTTTGGTTTTTGTTTGTTTGTTTTGTTTTGTTTTGTCTTTGTTTTACGTTCCTTTTTCCTTGATGAATATTCTTTCATATTTCTGTATACGATTTATTTGACTTGTATTTTGTGTGTTCTAAAAACTCAATAAACATATTGTTGTAAAAAAAAAAAAGGAAAAAAAAAAAAAAAAAAAAAAAGAATTGTCCCACTGAGCGGACGGGTCCGCCCACAGAACACGGGAGCATCACACCACCAAGATTGGGACAGCGCTCAATACTCGATCGTGATTGGACAGAATTGGTCCTGCTTCCAAGAGCAGATTTCAGACACTCATTCACGTCTTTATGACTCATCAACATACGGCATCGACCTGAGATGCGCCTGAAAGCTGGACACAAGGTCGTGACGTTTGTTGGTGGGTTTGCTTCTCAGGAGGAGCTGCTGCTCCATGCTCCTCTGTGACCTCTGACCCCTGCTGGCTGTTTTAGAGGAGCAGAACTGTGACTTGCATCTGCAGACCTGAGTTTAGACAACCTGCACAGGAACCTCAGCTGATTCACTGTGTCGATCATATGACCTCAGGTGGGGGCTGGAACGCACTTTATCCTTCCTAAAACCTCAGAGGTGGTGCTGAACATGCAAAGATACAGTATGCTGCAGGTTTCTACGCCCTGCAGGGGGCGACGTAACGAGCAGCAGAGTGAAAGGAGGCGAAGAAAACATGGAGGAGAACTAACCTGGGCGCTGCTGGAGGACCGGCTTGGTGAGGTCCTGCAGGCGGGCGAGCAGCAGCAGCGATCCGGCTCCCAGCAGCAGGAGGAACCACAGGGAGCAGCAGAGGGAGCAGGGCGGCTTCACGGCAGCAAACAGCAGCCTCCTCCGGACGCCCAGCAGGCTCATCCTGGACCAGCCACAGCGAGCACCTGAGGAGACACAAACACTTCAGACGAGGTCTGATAAAGACATGCAAACCTGTTGTTCGCCATGCGACTGCATGCCATCGGACGCTCTGAGGCCGAGCTTTCGCATTTCACTCTGAGCGCTAACGGTTCCTCTCTAATGTTTCCTTTAAACACCGTCACCTGCTCCACCTCCTCCAACCACACTCCTGCTGCCTCAGTACCTTTATTCTCTCTCTGAGCACATGCACACCTGAGAGCAGCAGTGCCCCCCCAGTGGTGGTAAGTGTCCAAATAGTGGTGCTGTGGATGTGACCTGTCAGCCTCCTGGCAGCTCCACCTGCAGTATAAATGTGAAAAATCTTACACCGCCTCACCCTCAGGTTGTTATCACGCACCCTCCATCACCTCACAAACATGAGTGTCGACACCGCCCACCCAGCAGGGTGACGACCACACCCCACAGCCATTACACACACAACGGAAAGATCCACATGAAAACCCCAAACAGCTGCACGCTGGCTGGATGCCGATAGGCTGAAACCTCCACAGAAGCTGCAGGTGAAGGTCGGGCTGGTAGTTGGAGCCGTGCTACACCTCCTGAGGATGGGGAGGAGGTGGTGGCCATAGAGGAGAGTTTCACTGTGAGTGTTTACACTAAAATGAATCATTCTCTTCAAACATGGACGTCTGCAGTAAGTCTCTCGCATCATTGTTTACATTATTTTGTAGCTGTCCCCTCCTACAAAGGACAGAAGTCACCATGGCAACATGCCTGTAGAGGTCTGTGTCCCTCCCTGGATACCCAACCATCACTGACCCACCACCGAGCCACAGAGGCAGCGTTCTCCTCGGCTTCTCCAGACACTTCCAGGTTTGACACATGTGCTCAGGCTGAGCCCGCCCTCATCTCTGCAGAGCCGGGCGACAGCGGTGGACCTGCCGGTCCTGGTGTTTTATGGCAGTGAGCGTGGGGCCCACTACAGGACATGTGGCCCTAAGGCCACCCTCATGAAGTCTGTTTCTGATTGTTTGGTCAGAGATGTTCATACCAGTGACCTGCTGCAGGTCTTCCTCTTTGCAAAAAGGAGCAGATACTGGTCCTGCTGATGGGTTAAGGCCTTCTATAGCCCAGTCCAGTAACCGTCCGTCTCCTAGAGTCTCCTCCGTGCTCCTCAGACTGTGCTGGGAGACACAGCAAACCTGACGATGGCACGTACTGATGTGCCATCCTGGAGGAGTTGAACGACCTGTGCAGCCTCTGCAGGTTCCAGGTGTCACCTCGTGCTACCAGCTGTGACACTGACCACAGCCAAATGCAAAACCAGTGACACACTGTCAGAGGCCTCCGACAGCTTGGTGCTCATTGGAGGTTAAATTCCTGGTTTTGTGAATGGAGTCTGGTGGAGCGTGACACTTTCACTTCCTGTCAGGACATCACAAACCTGCTCTCTCTGTGGGAACTGAGCACGTGCAATAACACAATGTCCTACTTCCTGTGACTCTTTTCCCCACGAGGATCATTTCAGTGTCCGCCCACTCACGCTCTGACCGAGAGAATGATGGAGAACATGAGGGTGATTTACAAGTGGTGGGGGAGGAAAACAAGAGCTGCTCCTGGTCCTCCAGTGCTTCCTGAAAACTCACAAACAATCAGCTGATCGATCAGCTGTGCTCACTCAGACGCTCCTTTAATAACGTCTTCATTAGACTTTGGTTCTCAGGTTTCTTGCTCTCGTAGGTCTTCAACACTGAGCTTTTAGAGATCCTCCAGTTTATTTTCTGTTTCCACAGCATCGATCAATGCACAGCGACCTGCAGGTTATCACCACCGCCCACCATGTGATTCAGTTTATTTTGAAAAGTCTCAACAGGATCTTCAGCTTTATTGTGAAAGGTTTATGTGGAAAGTAAACAAGTGGACAGCGGAGCCACGCGATGGTTTCTACATTGACCATCAAAACCATGAAAAAATGTTGCCGTAAACAGTTTATTTTGTGACACCACGAAACAAACGATAGCGTGATATGAAACGATAGATGTTTTCATATCGTTATCCGATATATATCGTTATATCACACAGCCCTACTCCATCCTGACACACTCACGTCCTTCTGCCCCCCCACCAAAAAAACAAAAGCCTGAAAGTCAAATGACTGTGATCCATGTGGCAGATGAGTAAAACTCCTGAAAACTCCTGACTGTGCCGGAAACTCACTCTCGTACACGGAGTCATCTTTAACGACAGGTGGCTCCACGAACTCTGTGCTGGACCACACCTGCACCACTAGGTGGCAGCACTGCACCTAAACAGGCGAGGATATGACTTATAGGGACACGTGAAGCGCCTCCATCCTGGTTTCTATGACGATAACTGATCAAGCAGGTAGACTTTCACATGACCACAGGAGGGCGCCGTCACAGGACAGAAACAAACGTTATCACTGGCTGTTTACTGAACCTGGTGTGTGTGTGTGTGTGTGTGTTTTTACTGCGCAGCTCTCTCTCCTGCTGACTGCACACTTCTTGCTCCCATGAGGCCGAGCAGGAACATCTGTTCTCTCACACACACACACACACACACACACACACACACACACACAGTGCTGTATTTGCAGACCAACTAACTTTTGTGTTTTGTGCTCGGCAACGGTTTCAGATGTTTTCAGCCGATCATGTGACACGCATGAATTGACAGCCAATCAGTCTGTTTATCTATTCCACCCATCCTCTGCTGCTGATCCAGCTCAGGGTCTATCCACAGAAGCTCAGGCCTCCCAGCCTCCACCTGCTCTTCCTCCAACTCCTCCTTCTGGCACGTAGGCGTTCCTAGACCAGCTGAGAGAGATCACCTCTGCAGTGTGGCCGGGTTTATCCCCGGTCCTCTGCCCAGTGGGAAGAGCTGACCTAGGAGGCGTGGAGTGGACTTCCTTAGACTTAGAAATGATTAAAATGAAAATAAATTATTAAGTTTTTGGGCAATGTAGGGCAGTGTTTCCCAACCTTTTGGAGCCACGGCACACCACCAAACAAAAATGTCACACAAAGCATATTGATAATTTTTCCCCCCCACACCAGGCAGAGCAGAACTGGCTCGGTTTGTCCCCCGTTTACCTTTTTTGCTTCCTTCTGACCACGACTCATGCTCGGGCCTTCATTAGGGTCGGCGTTTCCTCCAGGACCAGGTCACACTGACTACTGTTTCTTTTCAAATATTAAACACTGTGTCGTCTCACAGCATGACTATTATGTCATTTCTTCTTCTGTTTTACTGGCAATCCGGTTGTTCAGTGATGGCGTGACGAATCCTACTTCCGGGCCTAAAGTAGTCTGCGTTTAATATGGCTTTTGTGTTGTTAACATGTTTAATGTTTTGTATTTTCTTCTATTTAATCTCAAAAAGCTCCTAAAAACAGTCAGTGATCACCGTTGACCTCCCTCGGCTTTTATTACTGCTAATCATTTATTTAAGCTCAGTTTTTAAAACCTTACGATGTAACTACAGCACAGCCCATGCAGCAGTATATGAATGACTAACCTCGTATTGTGGATGGATTATCTCAGTTGTTCTCCTGGCTGAAGTTTGGTCCATTTACAGCATCCTGCCATGCGATTACATTTGTTCCTGACCACCGAGAACACTCACGTTAACTTTTATCGAGTGGAAAAAAAGTTAGCTTGTTTATATTATGCTAACATAGCTGTGTCGCTAGCGGTCACGTAGCACATCATTATATACCAGCTAGCCAAACTTCAGTAACCCTACAAACGTCACTGCTGTTTAGTTTTCTGTCTTCATTTATGTTGGAAGTGATAGCAGAGCTGTACGTTTGAATTTTTTTCCAAAACCCCGCAGTCAGGACATGCTATATTGTATTTAGATAGAAGCTAGCGAGCTAACTTCCTGCTAACTTCTAACTCCGTTAAATGTCATAAATTCCATTTTCATGGATGCCTGGATGTTAAACTCAATTGTTACACCTGGTAGAGCAGAACACTGATCATTTTATTAAAGATGAAAGACTTTAGACAGTTTTTCAACTCTCAGTAATGCCACAGTGATCGTTTGATATATGGACCTGCAGCGCAGTTTAGGCCCAGACACGGCCAGTGACGTCAGACTGAACAACCGGATTGGCGACCCATTGAATTGGAGCAGGTAGTTGTACTGCCCTCTAGTGGAAGAGAATGTCATTGTTCTGCCCATTACTCATGCTGATTACTTAGAGCAGCGGTACGTTTGATACCGGGCTGCGAGAGTTGAGTTGGTTTTCAGGGTTTTTATCGTTGTTTTTTTAATCTTTTTTATCGTTAACTTGGTTTCCCTGAGTCTTTTCCCTGTGTTATGAATAAATCTTCTTTCTTTGGTACCAGCACTGGTTTTATTTTGCTGTATTTACGGCCAGTCCGTGAAAATATTGTTGGACATAAACCGGTCCATGGCGTACAAAAGGTTGAGGACCGCTGCCTTAGAGTACTAATCAGGTGGAACCAGATAATCTTCCACGGCACACCTGATCATTTCTCACGGCACACCTATGTCCTGTGGCCCAGTGGTTGGGAAACACTGTATTAAATTATATTAATTGAAAAAATATTATATTACATTATATTATATTATATTATAGAAGGGCTGCAATGACTCATTGAGTATTTCAAATAATTTAATTATAAACAACTTGACATACATTCTTTGCGTCGATGTTTCGTTTAAGGCACGGCTCTGTAGCACGCCAGCTTCACCATGGAAACTGTTACCACGGAAAATCTGAGGCCTCAGTTACACAGGTGACTGCCTGGCAACCGTTGCTAGGGAAGCATGCACTCCTCAACTGGTCGGTTGGTGGAGCTGCACCAAAACCTCGTAACCAGAAACAGAGACCGTCAAAGTAAAAGTCCTGCCTTTGGAAATATGTTGGTTTCAGCAGTGCGGCACAGCTTTTACTTTGAATGTGACCGGTGTCGGTTTTCAGTTTGGTTTTCACAGCTTTGCTGCAGCTCGGAGAGTAAATGGCGAGTGTTTTCACTCCAACAGTCTGATTCATATCACAGGAAACGAGGAGCGCCACTTTGCTTTTATCATCGCTCTTAAAGCAGCAGCTGTAATCTGTTTGTGATGAGGACCATTTTCAGCCACAGACGGGTCGAGCACGACCTCGACGTGTGAGATCGCCGCTGAGACGCTTTGTTCTGTTTTCTGAAGTTTTACAGCAGAAACTTTTGTCCCTCTAATAGTAATAAATGTGTTATTAAGGTTTCTATTAGAGACGAGTGGCTGATGATTTACAGCATCACGCTCCAGCAGCTCATTCTGCTGAAACGAGGATAAAACAGCCTCCATTTAAATAAAACAGGGAGGCTGAGAATGAGATGCTGCGTGCAGAAATAATCCAGCCAGGCTGGTTTGAGTGTTTGTTGGCAGGATTAAAGAAAAACCATCAGGCTGCGTCTAATGAAGCATGAAATACTGAGAACAAATAATCAGGTTTCTCACTGTTTTCCCCCAAACAGGTCGCAGTCCCAACTGAAGAACAGATTCATTTACTCAGAAAACCAAAAACACGGCAGGAAACTCAGAGGAACGAGTCACAGCGAAGAGTCGAGAGGACGACCCCTCCTCACGTCTCCAGCTGACCGCTCCGCGAGGACGCTTCGATCCCGCCGTGCCCAGATTAACATGATATCCTGCAGTGTGATGGCAGAGCTCCACGCCGTCCACCACAATCACACCTCCCTGAGCGACATCATCAACGCTCTGAAACAGGAAACGCCCGCTGTCATCGAATCGCCACAGACGTGTCGAGCTGCGTCAATATTGTGACTGACAGATTATTAACATGCCGACGGAAACCACGGAACAAACGAGAGTCAACGACAGGAAACCACAATCAGGGTAAACTGCAACAGGAGAACTCACGCTAACTGCACTGAGGGAGAAACTACAACGAAACTGTGGAGTAAAGTGTGAAACAGTACAAGGGAAACCACAGAGTCTCTGCTGGTCTGGGCTCGTGTTCCTCCACAGCTGCGGGATGAAGAAGAGTCCCACCAACAGCTGGAATCAAGCTACAGCAACATGTTTGCAGAAGCTCCTGATTTCTTCACTTTTCTTCAAACTTTTTGTTCCCCTAATATCTGAAAGTAATGTGTTTTAAGACCAAATACGTGCCCCAACTTTGTCGTTGCGGTGCTCTCCAGCAGGACTGTGAGAGTATCCTGAGTTATTCACATGGTTCCTACAGGAATCATTCAGCAGCATCGTACCTGCAGGACGTGTTTTTGCACAACTCTGTTGCTTGTGAAGCTCGCACACAAGAATTTCACTCACATGTACTGTACCAGTGTACCTGCACATGTGACGTGACAATAAAAGTGATTTGATTTGATTTGATTTGATTTGATTTGTTCACACGCCGGTTTGGTTGAAGTCAAAGTTTTCAGGCTGCTAACGAGAGACACATACAGTTGGTATATAAAATGAGAGGTGGCGGCTGCCCAGGAGGGCAAAGAAAGCAGATAAAGAAGTAATTTTTAACAGTAAGCAGCTCACAGAGACATTTCACCTCTGTGTAGCTGAACCACAGACGCTGAGACGGCCTCCATCATCACGGTTACAGTCGGTCTTTCGCTTTGCTTTGTGTGCAGATACAAAGACAGAAAATGGCCTGCGTGAGCGAGGCTGCAGCGGCTCGCTCAAATCGTTTAGTGCTAATTGTTCAGAGTTCAGGATGAGGCCAAGGGCGTGCGGGCTGAGAAACGAGCCCAAGCTCGGGGACAAAGAGTCCCACGCTGCCCCTGAAATGAAGGTGACCCGAGCTGGAAAGTGCAGTTGAGGCACGAGTCGCATGTCTGCGGCTTGTTTGTTATCTGTGGACTTTCCACTGTGCTTCCCTGAGCTCTGAGTTCAGCTTCTCACACTCAGCAGCAGTAACAGCACAGCGCTCGGACACACGGCAGGAGTTTCTGTGCTGCTGCCGTGTACATGGATGTTAACGGATCATCCTCACGACTCATAGGGCTTTGGAGCGTGATGTCACGGGGGTGGGCGTGGAAAGGATTTTGGCCTGATCCGCCATTTTCGGGGTCAAAACAAAGCGCAAGCGAAAAAGGAGCAAAGGCACACACAACAGCCATGGTTCGTATTTGCTGTGTGGTCGGCTGCAATGTTCGATCGCACGACCGGCAAGAGAATAAGCTTGAAGGGTTTATCTTTTCATTCTTTCCCAACCTGGAAGCAACATGAGGCAGCTCGTGTATCGATGTTACCAAACGAAGGCGTCTAGCCTGGATAGCAGCTGTGAGACGAGCTGATATCCAGCTCTCTTCCATCTCCAAATATCTGTTGGTGCTCCAGACATTTTCATTCCGGTAAGTTATAGATATGTTCATATCACTCTTTATAGCCTATTAGTTTTATTTTCGATGAGCTCTGAGGTCATAGCAAATTAGAGCAAACATCCTACTGAGTGATTTTGCAGAAGTATCTTCTATTTATAGAGTTTCTAATTATTTGGCATTATTGCAGCAAACCAGCCTATGAAATGGATGAAACACATCGTGACTGGGTTCCAGCGCTACATAAGGGACCTGCTTCAAACATACCACCATGCCAATCAGATTACTTCTTCCATGTGAGGCTGAAGAGGTGACCCTTCAGGATAAGATGGTGAAGGTTTGCTGCGTTTGTTGAACAGTGTGGTAGTAAAACCAGGGAAAATGAAACTTGCTCCTGTTAAATATTCTTAAGTCTTTTGCTGTATAAATAGTGGTATTTTTTTTTCAAAAGATACAGTAAATAATATTAGTAGTGGGTGATATCATGTAAACACTGTCATGATTTTGTGTAAACATTTTGTCTTTTATAAACTATAAATGACATGGATTCTACATTATAGCACATCACATCAGTTACAAAGTGGTTTTAATAATAAAAAAGAGGCAAAACTTAGTTTGTTTCTTTATTCAACTTTTGAACAGTGGTACTCAGTCAGTACATATTCAGTAAATGCAAATTATTTACCTGGCAGTGCACTACAGGCATTTAGACCCCTAGATAAAACATTATGGCATTATAGCAGTGACAACTCCTCCACAGTAGCAGGTGGGATTTTTCTTTTTTGAGGACGGCTCCTTTTACCTTTCAATACGGATGGTCTGTTTATGTTTTGATCAAGAGCCTTTTTTTGGGCAGCTGAAGAGGAGAAGTCTCTTATGGCCAACCTCTGGCTGTATCTTGGTCATATTACCCAACAAAACCCAGTATGCAGGTTCATCTGTAACAGTCCTTGTGCCACAGATCCGCACTGTTGCTTCTACATTAAACAGAAGAGCAGCGACATGGCTGCAGGTGTCTTTGACTCCGGCCATACAGGTGCAGTGGGCGGCTTCAACCTTCCCTGTGATGCTCACAGTGACCCATGGCTGCAATGCTGGTTCAGTCTCTGAGAGTGCAGCACCTGAAACACACACAGACAAAGTTAATTTAAAGACAAGAACTATGAGCCAAGGCCGACATAAATGTGTTTTATCTACTTTATCATAAATGTAACAGTGTTTAGAAAGTTAGCACATACATGTCATTTTTCATTTCTTTGTGTCCATCTATAGAACGCTACATGTTATATTCTAAATCAGCCTGTTCTCTGTCAGAAACCTGCCTGCAGAAAATGAACCTAAAGTATGTAATGCAAGGATGTCATCACTTTAGAGATGGAGAAAGCATAAAGTGACAATTATGAATCACTTAATATGATAAGGAGATTCTGCAGGTCATTAATCAATGTATAAAACTAAAGATGTATTTTTAGTGACACAAGATACAAATATTGAAGCAAGATGTATAATTAGAATTATTTATAATAAATATGAATAAATCATTGCAATTTCTTTAACCATAGAGAATAACTAAATCCTTCAGGACAATGTCACATCAATGCACTGAACTCACTATGTTATCCCTCTAACAGCCTCCACATGTTCTCACTGTAATTTCCCCTCATGAATGAATTTATGCTGCACTAATTTGAATGTTCGGGGGAAAATCAAACGCATTTTACTCGCAGTACTCGAGCTGACTTACCTTTGTTTGGATGACGACTTGTACGCGCTGACTCCACAGACAAGGTATGAAAATATGTCAGGCTACATCAATAGCGGTTGGTCTTCAGGGTTTCTACTCCACGGCCGTATTTCATACGGGTCCACATTTCCAATGCACGCTATTTCTGCAAGTACCGCCACTTCGCCTCTGGACGCAATCGGTCTCTATACAGTCCGTTTTCTTTTCAGCTGCTTCTTGTCGTCGTGGTTCCAACACAGTGTGTTTGTTTTGATTCGTAGACCCCGAAAATGGCGCCGCGCTCCCACAATACATTGCGGTGTGACGTCAACTCCAAAGCCCTATAGACTGGCTCAAACCAGTTTTCTACTTCCTGCCTTCTCAACTCCGTCCGCTGTTGTGGCACAGCGGGTGTCACGATGAAACAAGATTCACTTATCAGATAAATCAGAGATTTCAGTTTCATGACGGTGTTTAATGCAGACAGATCACCATGGTAACTGATGATGATCACCTGTTTGTATGTTTATCACAGTGAACATTCAGTCAGTAAAACAAACACTATATATACGCAGTGTTTCATCGGGCTGTGGGACCGAGCTGAGCAGGTGGGTCCAGTTTGAAGAAATAAACACAGCACTGAGTGATTGTTTACCATGTGAGCTGACATAAGTGCTGCATTCTTCTTCTGCAGCACTTATGTTAGTCTCACCATTTTATTCTGGGTCACCTGTTCCTCTGATACTGTGTCTGACTGAAGGAGGTGATGAAAAAGATTCAAACACCTCATTTAATGGGAGCACGCTCAGAGCCTAAAACAGAAAGAGTTTAGCGCCACGGTTTCCTCGATGGTGACAAAATCCAATTTGTGCATGTAAATAGAAAGTCCTCTTCACACACTGAGGTTAATTATGGTGTTCCACAGGGTTCGGTGCTAGGACCAATTCTGTTTACATTATACATGCTTCCCTTAGGCAGCATCATTAGAAGACATAGCATAAATTTTCACTGCTATGCAGATGACACGCAGCTCTATCTATCCATGAAGCCAGGTAACACACACCAATTAGTGAAACTGCAGGAATGTCTTAAAGACATAAAGACCTGGATGGCCGCTAACTTTCTGCTTCTTAATTCAGATCAAATTCCATTCATGCGTGTCACATGATCGGCTGAAAATCCATTTGCGCAACATCTCTAAAGTTAGAAATATCCTGTCTCAGAGTGACGCTGATAAACTAGTTCATGCATTTATTACTTCCAGGCTGGACTACTGCAATTCATTATTATCAGGATGTCCTAAAAACTCGCTGAAAAGCCTTCAGCTGATCCAAAATGCTGCAGCAAGAGTCCTGACAGGGACTAGAAAGAGAGAGCAGATTTCTCCTGTTTTGGCTTCCCTTCATTGGCTCCCTGTTAAATCCAGAATTTAAACTCTAATTCATGTTTCCACCATTTATCCAGGAATAAAAATGTAATTTTCTTGGATCTCTCTGTCTTTTACCCACCAAAAAAGAAACATACGTCCCCATGGACATCTTTTATTTTAATAAAGCTACATTTAGTAAATAAAGTATTTAGGATTTATTATAAGCATCACATTTCATGAGAAATGTCAAACTGCGCCTCTGACGGGAGCATTTGTTGCGATGCAGCTTTCTGATCTTTGAATCACCTCAGCTGAAATACTCTGTCAGTCCTTACAGCGACTGCACAGAAATATGAAATAAACATAATCAGGAATATAATCTGCAAATCCGATGAGTTGATAAGCCACCTCCTCCGGCACAATAAAGGCCTCATGTGGTCCCCTCAATGCGAGCTAGGAAGATTAATCCCTGTCATTCCGTGATGGGATTCTAATCTTATGGGATAATGTATACGGAAATCTCCACCTCTGTTCACGTTTATCCGCAAGCTGCAGCACGAGGTGGACAGCAGGGTGGAGGTCCTGCATTAAGTGTGAGGTCACTCCGGTTTATCATCACCTTTTCCATCTGCTCCCTACATTCTCTCCGTGCTTCTCCTGAACTCAGACGAGCTGATCAAGTCACGTGATAAATGTCATGATTTATATGATGAGTAAAAGTTGAAGGTTATCAGAAGAGAGGCACCTCTCCATCATACTAACACACGAACCCACGCCCAGAGCTGTGGACCGGTGTGGGACCCGGGGCGTGGGGCCGACTGCTGGAGCCAGTTTTTCTGTTTGCTTTCAATCTGGAGTCAGACCCGATTTAGAACTGGTCTCAGTCAGACCTGGTCTCAGTCTTGTCTGTTGTCCTGGAGTCATACCCGATCCTGGACTTTGGGGCTAGTTTAGTTCTCTGCTTTAAATCTTGTTTTGGACTTTGGACCTATAGCTGGACATGGACCCAGTTACTGAACTGGTTTTGGACCTGGTTTGGGCTGTGTACTTGGAGATGGACTGCCTACGTTTGGGCTTTTTCGAACCTGGAGTTGTTTGTTTGGACTTTAGACCACTGGGTCTGTTGGTGATGGATAAAGACCCTGAGTTTCTAACTTGATTAAACGGCTACCAGCACAGAGACTTTGGTCCATTTTTCTCCCATTGAGTCTGTTTGGAGGGTTTTTTTCCTGCTCCGAGTGGAGCAGACAGAAGAAGCTGGATGAGGAGTTTCTATAAATGTGTGATCGTGGCTTTAAGCTGGTCCCATTTTAATTCTCTGGGGTGTTTCTGAGTCTAAATAAATCCATACAGGCCCGGCTCATTCCCACAGCAGTGGGTCACAGCAGTCTGGCTCCAGCGAGCCAAATAAATAATGAAATGCGCTGAAAGGCAGAACTAAACAAGCTGCTGAGCAGCAGCGTCGCCTTGTTCTCATCATTAATGTCACTAATCCTCTGAGCCCGCTGGCTGCACAGCTACTCTTAATCACTAAGAAGTCGGCGGTATCGATCGCCAGCGTTCCCGCCGCCACAGTGAGAGCGAATGATTAACTACGATGACCGGCGCAAACTTTCCACACAAAGGACTCATTCAGACCCGCAGAGCCCCGTCTGACACACGGACAGGTGGAGCGGACAGGTGGTCAAATACACTGAAGGGAAAACCTTACCCAGCTCCTCACCTCCCATTTAACATAAAATCAACACTTAAAAACGGTGAGAACAACCCTCCACCTTCCTCCTTATGTTTCATTATGTTACACCTGCACAGGTGTGTGGACACCAGCCTGTGAGAAATGAACACTGCTGCTGATGTTTACAGCATGTTTACTCCTGTTACATGCTGCGCTTTGAAAACCCTGCAAAACCAGACATATAAGCTCATCAGCACAGAGGATGGAGGATAAATTATTCTTATTAAAGCTGACGCTGAGGGACCCTGATGGGCGGAGAAACTCCATCACATGAGAGACGAGCTGCACGTGAACCGAGCTGATGAAAAGCTGGAGAGTTTTATCTTAAAGAAAGAGGCAGAGACCTGCTGCACGTCGCAGAGAGCTTCATCCGATCAAACGGAAACACCAGCCAGACGATGTCTGTGTTCATGCACTCAGTTCAAATCACAGCTGAACATGAGACGATGGACAGATTTGTCATTACTTTCTAAACTAGATTAATCAGTTTAACAGTGATAATCGTGAGGTGAGACTCTCACACCACCCAGAGCTCTCCGGTGCAGCTCGGTGCTGCCTGGGCTGTGGTTAGTAGATGACTGTTCAGGACCCTGTGCTCCTGCAGAGAACGATGGAGGCGCTCTGCAGGAGCGGAGGTGTCCCTCTCCCATGTGTTATTCATGCTGGCAGCCTGGACGAAGAGCCTCAGCATCCTGCAGCGCGGCTCTCCTCGTTAGCAGGAGGGATCGAGTTCCCTTGGCGAGGCCGTCAGCTCAGATTAAAGGTGCTTATGGTAACTGAATCCTCACATGGTGAAAGTGCAGCTGGAACGAGTCAACACACGATATGACTGTTTCTGTCAGAGGAACGCACAAACACGTCCTGCTCCACTTCAAAGGAAACTGCAGCACGCAGGCCCGCCTCCAGATTAACCGCCACGAACCTGGTACCACACTGTCAGTTTATCCAACACACACACACACACACACACACACATTACAGTAGGCTAATATGCACTTGAATCAGCAGCAGCACTGATTAGTCCCTCACAGACAGAAGGACGAGAAAACCAAGCGAACCACCTTTATGAGACAGAGACGTCTGTGACGTCCACAGACTGAAGGTCATAAACTCTTAGAAATGGAGCCACGATTACAAACATAGAATAGAATAGCCCTTTCTTGTTATTGTACATGTACAACACAACTGTGGAACAAGACACAGAAGTTGCAGCAGAGGGTTACACTATAGATACACCTGGAAGAGCAGTGGGCAGAGCCCACGACACCACCACAGTTACTGAGACTGCAATGATCTGGTGAGCTTTAAAGACAGGGACCAGGTCTGCGACCAATCAGCTGCCATCATTAAAGCGACTCCGACACGTCTCTGTGAGTGGACGTGGTCATGTTGGCATCGAGCCTGTGATAAATCCACAGGTTCAAACAAAGACTCAGTGACGCTCAGTTCCTGCAGGGGGCAATCTCCTGCTGACTGGCTCTGACACAAGCTGCCCAAGAGACGCTGTGCACACCTGTTACACCTGTTCAGAGACAGGTCACCTCCCATCAGGTGACCTTGTGATCGAGGTGTTGCACGCTCAGACGTTTCCCTCATCGCTCGGCGTCCCGTTTTCTCCAGTGTTACGGATCCATTAATGACAGATTCGGTCTCAGGTGAGCTCAGGTGTAAAACCTGCACAGAACTCGACCTCGCCTGTGTTCTTGTTCTTACTCCCAGCCCACGTCTACGTGATGTCACCGAAACCCAGCAGATGAAAGCTCAGGGTGGGACGCGCCGGACTGGAGAAACAAACGCACCCAGCAGCAGGACCCCCCGAACCGAGCAGTCAGACGGCGAGCGTTAACAGATAATATCTATAAAATGATCGATCGGGGAACACCTCAGTTTGATCTGTGGCTCGTCCTAAAACCACACAGATCAGACTCGACGTTGTGTTTTATGAACGATAAATCACAGAGATCCCTCCGCCTGCTCTGAGGTGCTCGGGTTTATTTCAGCCTTGCCGTCGCTCCGGTTTATTTTGGTTCAGTTTGTTTACGGCCGGGGTCAGGTGACTTCGAGGGTCCTCGTAGGTGCAGCAGAGCTCCGTGTGCGGGTGGAGCAGCTGAGCGGCTATTTTTAGACACGAGGAGAGAAATTATTCAGCGCGATCGCAGCGTTTCATTCAGCTGCTGCTGACAAAGGAGACGAAGCAGCCGTCCTCCTCCTCCGTCAGCATGTGACAGGTGGATTTGAGACCTGTGCAGGCTCCACCCACAGCTGATATTGCAGCCTGAAGATCAGGCGCTGCACTTCCTGTTTGATCAGCTGCTGAGGATCCACACACCAAACATCTTCATCTTTGTTTTCAGCAGCTCTGCACGCGCTCAGTCTGCCACTGACATCACAGAAACAGACGCGGCAACATCACCCAACAACCTGCAACGCCCCCCTGCGACTGACGTCAGACCCTCAGACGAGTAAACGAGAGATCATTTCTGTTTCGCGTTCAGCATCAGATCAACTTTATTCATCTTGTTGTCATGATTAAACAAATACCAACAGAGCAAACATAAAAACACGAAGAAATAAACAGGAAACAATTAGAGAGGAGCAAAAAATGTAACATCTGGATGACGTAAAAAAAATTAATGGAATAACATAAACAAAAGAGTCTGTGTTCATTTGACTTCTTTGATTACCTAAAATGTTTTTCATGCTTCAGTAAAAGTAAAAGTTTGGATTTCTGATCCTTCTTTAGGTGAAACCTAATCAGGAGGCAGCAAACACACAGCGCCACAATAAGAGTTCCAGGTGTCAACCCATGTGAGAAACGTCCACCAATCAGGGCCGCTCGAGCACAAACTACAAGCTGATCATCAAACACGGCTATCCAATCAGCTGCCCCGTTCAAAACCAGACAAAAAGGCTTTTTCCTTACCTGTGCCCCGGACCCCGTTTCTCTGTATCCGCCCCTGCCCGTAACCTTTCACGGGCTGAAAAAACCGCGATTTAAATCTTTGTTAACGGGGGGCGGGGTCCGCCTGCAGGACGTTCAGTGTTAATGACGTAAACGCTCCGAACACACCTGGTTTACTTTAAGCTCCCCTGCAGCTGAAACAACCCCGCAGGTCGCCGTCGGGCTGTCCGGTCTACGTCACAGTATCCCCGGAGTACCGACTGAACGTGCGCCCGCTGCCCCCGGGAGCCCTCGGTCCTCGCCCCGCCCGCGCTCACCTGTGTGCGGCTCAGCATGGACGCAGTCCGCGGAGTTCTGCTCCGTCGGAAAGTCTGCGGGCGTCCCTCCTCCTCCTCCGGTACTCAGTAAACGCTCTAACGGGCGCAGAGCTGACGGTGAGCCCCGGTGAGCTGCGGTGTCCTCGGGCTGACTTCGTTAGCGGCCCCGGAGCCGAAGGACCGGACTGAGAGTTCACTGTGGACGGGAGAGCAGGGCGGCGGAGCCCGGTCGTCAAGCTCCGAGAGACACGGAGGAAGTTTATTCAGACCACGACAATAAAAGTCCGCATTCGCCAAATCTTCAAAATAAAAGCCCGTGATGGTCAGGGCTGCAGAGGTGAATCTGGTGTAGTTTGTAACGCAGACACACACCAGAGTGACGTCACAGATTTAACTGTTATGATTAGCACAGTTTAAACTGCTGCTCGGCAAATTTGTGTTTATTAGTTTTTATTGTTTGTTCTAATCCTAACTGTGAATTAGGAGAGAAACATTAGGAGAGCATCCTGTTTGAATAATTCATTTAACTTAAATGAGTTCAGCTGTTACAGCTGCAGGTCTGTCCATTTAAACCATGTGAAAACAATCAACAGAATGTTAGCTTTGACATTTATATACAAGTCCATCTGTGCAGTCACACACAGTAAGAGAATTTCATGTAATGACACATGAACAGTTATATCATTGATGCACAGCACGTTAATGTGACCTCAGTGTTATTATACTGCACGGTGTTCCAGAAATTCTGCCACAGCAGCACAAATACAGTCAATAAAACTACAGTTACAGTTATTCATGAAGAAACGTGAAAAAGCTGAAACAGTTTGGAGGCTCTGGTGAAACTCCTCCTGCTTCCTCCTTTAACTCTCTTTTTATGTTCCCTGTAGTTTGACTGTGTGCAGATGTCTGTGACAAAAAATATGACAAAAATAAAACTTGCGAACCTCAAATTCAGGTTCAGTGAATAAAAATGCCTCATTTAGAAAAATCAATGAAGATCTGAGCAGGTTTATGATGCTTTTATTTACCAGCAGGACAGGAAGCAGAGACTCTTATTGTGGTAAATTGACTGTAGAGCAGTGGTGTGTGTGTGTGTGTGTGTGTGTGTGTGTGTGCGTACCTCCTCCTCCCTCCTGCTCCTCCTCGTCCTTGCTGTTTACCAGCTCTCCTCCTCCTCCTCTCTGGGGACCTCCGCCTCAGCAAGCAGCTGGTGGATGTTTGCAGCTCCTCAGATTCAAAGAAACCTGAAACACAAAGGAAGAAGCTGCACAGCTTCACACAGGCACAACAGGACCGAGTCCACCTTTACCTGCGGTGACCTGTCACGGGTGCAGAGGTCATGTGACCTGTTTACGAGACACCAGAGCAGCAGCAGGAGCTCAGTGTGTCCATCCCACTGCACAGGAAGCAGTCCGAGGACCCGCCCATCGCTGGGGAGGTCACTGAGGCAGGTAAACAGCTCCTTGCTGAGAGAGGGTAGAGAGGCTCTGAGCGGTGACTTCTGACCTCTGAGGCCTTTACAGTCAGAGCGAGGAGCTCAGTGAAACACCACCTCTGTGTCCAGCTCACAGCTCCTGCTCATCATTGTTTTTCTGTCTGCAGCTGCAGCTCTGACGGGTCATCCATCCAAGTCTCACAGCAGGAACATCAGCACCAGAAACTGAAACACACTCAGCACTTTATCATTGAACTCAGTGATGAGCAAAAGGCCTCTCATACAGTTAATGTGAGCAAGAGCCAGGGTCCTGATAACATCAGTGGCTGCCTGATTACACCTTGTGCTAAAGAACTCAGTCCCATATTTCAGGTTAGTTTTAATAAATCCTTGCAAATACAGCACGTGCCCTCTCAGGCCTGTCACTCTCACCTCAGTCATGATCAAAGTCTTTGAAAAACTTGAAATGTGATTATGGAAGAGACTGAAGATCAGCTGGGTCCAATGCAGTTTGCATAGAGGCCCATTAGAGGAGTGGAGGACACGTTTTTGACTCTACTTAATCTGAGTCTCAAACATGTGGAGCGTAAAGGGACTATTTCTCCTCTGCTTCTAATACAACACAGTCCCATATTTTAGTCAAAAGACTTTTAGTCTGACATCAGGAAAAACCTGGTGGGCTGGATTTTATACTTTTTACCTGACACGTCACAAAGGGTGAGAATAAATGGGGCTCTGAATACTAACGCATCGTGTCATCACAGTCCTTTAACCTTCAGAGGTACGAGACACGGCTGCCCATTGAGTCCTCTGATTTTTGCTCTAAACATCTTCCACCTAAAGCCGCTGAGTGGGTGCAGACTGCACTGACGCTGGGGGGTAAGCTCATCATCTCCCAGTGGAGGGCCCCTCCCACCCCACCTGTTACTCCGTGGTATAATCAGCTATGGAGCTATGCTAGAACGGCTGTATCCCAATTCAGGGTCTGCAGCCTTAAAATACGCAGCCTCAACGGTCCTCAAAGGCCGCATACTCAAAGACCGCTAAGGCCAGAAGTGCGAGGCTTGTGAAATGGGACGGTCTAGCCTGCGACGCGCTGCCCAGGTTGCCTAGCAACCATGATACTAACCACGTGTCATACAGCTTTGTTTGACAGAAATGAAGGAGAACATATTTTGTTCGTTTGTTTCTACATGAGCTCTGTGTGATTTAATAAGTATCTGAGGCTGAGACCACAGGACTGTAAAACATGATAGTTGGGCTTCATTTCTGTACTGAACAGTCATTTAAGATTAGCTAGTAAATAACAATTAGCTAATGTTGTTCATGAGACTAAAGTCATCTCACTTTGCTAATGTAAATATAATATGGCCAATATTATAGTTATTATATTAATCATTATTCGTTATTACAGCAGTGAGTTTGAACTCTGTGTCAAATGCTGAGCTGCAGTAAAGATTCAAGTAGCAGTTATTTATATTTCCTATCACCTTAAATCTTCACTCAAAGACAAGTATCTGTGACAGTGTATATACAGATGTATTATATATAAGTGTCACGTTCCTGGGTCTGTTGACCCAGTGTTTTGAGTTTTAGTTTATTTTGATGTTTATGGTTTATTTTTAAGTTCATTAGGTTATCTAAGCTCATTTGTTTATTTAGATTCCCCTTGTGTCTTCTTCCCCTATATTTAAGTTTCCCTCACCCTTTGTCTGTGAGGCTGTTTTGACTGCGTGTCTTATGTTATCAAGTTTGTATTGTCACGTCTGCTTCACGTTTCCTGTTTTATTTTGAAGGTCTGTGTCCTATGTCAGTGTAGTCAACTTTGCTTCCTTTGTCTCGTTATGTCAGATTAGTGTCAGCTGTTTCCCCATGTGTTTCCACTTCCCCTAATCACCCTTGTGTGTATTTAGTCTGTGTGTTTCTGTTCATTCTTTGTCAGGTCGTCTGTTGTTCCACGTCATGTTTCTACGGTTTTCCATGTTTAGGGTTTTTTTTTTGTTTTTGTTTTTGTTTTTTTTGTTTTTTTGTTTTTTCCAATGTCCAAGGTTTTGTTCTTTACCTTTTGTGTTTAGCATCTAGTTTTCCCAGTTTAGTTGTAGTTAGGTTCTTTCTTGTGTGCATCTGCCTTTTGTTTTTGTACTTTTTATCAGCCATATTAACAGTGTTGGGGAGTAACGGAATACATGTACCGCCGTTACGTATTTAGAATACAAAATATGAGTAACTGTATTCCGTTACAGTTACCGTTTAAAAAGGTGGTATTCAGAATACAGTTACTTTGTTGAAATAAATGGATTACACGGCGGTACTTTCCTGTTTCATATTGTCGCGGGTCAGGATTGTTTGGGTTTTGTTTGACAGCTGTGTTCTGTTGTTCCAGGCGGCAGCGTTACGGTTGCCATGGTTACAGGGTGACGCTCTCTCTCTGCGTGTTTCCTGGGTGAGAGAGCGCCTTTTTGTTGTTGTTGTTGTTGTGCTAAGCTAAAAGGCAGAATGCTACAGGCATGGCCCTAAAGAATGTAGCCTCATGGGCAGTGTAGTCTGTGCTGCAGCGAGAATGGACTGCCATACACGTTATATGTCTGTGAGCGAGGGAGGGAGAGAAAGGAAAAGTCCGAGCTGTCATCGAGCAAAAACGGGAGCTGGAAGCATGTAAATATAATAATAACCACAGCAGCCAAGAAGAGTGCCTGACGAGCCCATTTGTAAGTAAGCTATTAAGACTCAACTGTACACTGTGTTCGTGTTTTCCTCCGGAAAAAATAAGTTCCGTTGGAGCCTTTCAACGCCTCTCTCTGTCTCTGGCAAGCAAAGTTGACCCAGACAACAAAGTAAAGCTATTTTTCGGCTACCAGCCCGACAGGGAACCCACCGTATTAGCCAGAGGTCCCTTTACTACGGTTCGGAGCCACGGACCTTCAGTAACAGTAATAAATCACAGCAATAGTACATTCACGTAGTTGTAAACAGCATGATAATATATTAAGTAATCCAAAGTATTCAGAATACGTTACTCTCATTGAGTAACGTAACGGAATACGTTACAGAATACATTTTGGGGCATGTATTCAGTATTCTGTAGTGGAATACATTTTAAAAGTAACCTTCCCAACACTGTGTATTAAACGGCTCGCTTTTTGTTGACACTCAAGTTTTGGTCCAAGTTCCTTCGTGTCTGCATTTTGGGTCCGCTCTTCACAACACATACAGTCTGCCTCAGCCAGACTGTGACAATAAAAGACAAACATTGTTCTTTCAGTATGTTGGCATTACTAAATTTGGCTCAATGCTTACATATATGTGTAAAAAGAAAATGTACGAGCTGTGATAACTGTTTCTGATAGAATGAAGATCAGACTGATATATGAAATATTCCTTTATTGGGTGAGAAAATCAGACCATGTCATAACTGCTTTAAGTCATACAGAATAGATATCAGAGCCTTAAACAGGCTGACTTCTGCTAAATGGGTCAAACTGGGCAGAAAGTCTACAAACACATAACATCCTTATAGAATATGATGTAACACTATAGATCAACTTACCTCAGAATATATAAAGCATATAAACAATTACAGCAATATGATGCAACAAACACAGCAGTGCTACTAATCCAAAATACTCAAAGCTTCATAGAACTGAAACAAACATTTATTTTTAGCTCCATTCTGCTGCTGATACATACTTTAGGTTTCTGAACATTAAACTTGTTGCTGCCTTTCATAGTGTGTAACTTGAAGGCCCTGAGTACTTTCTCCCACACTGAAAACACTGGGATGATAACATTATTTGAACATTACCTAATAAGACTGATTCAGGACAGACAATTAGTTATGTTAAACTTTCCTAGCAGTCCTTCACAAACAGGGAACAGTCTGTCTATTCTCTCCATCTGTCAGCTGCTGCTGGCTCTTCCTCCTCCTCTTCCTCACACACTGCTGAGTTTGTCCTGGTGGATCATCAGGGGTGCAAAGCCTCACAGATGATGTGCAGCAGTGGGTCCCTCAGTCTGTCCTCACTCTGGACACTTGCAGTCGTCACACATGGAAATCAAATGTGTGATAAGCTGCAGGATTCAAACACAAGTGTAACTTATAAATACATGTTCATACTTTTATTCCACAATCAGAGAGAAAGAAACAGAGAGAGAGTGCAGGACAGACAGACAGGTGACAGTCTCAGGTGTACACACTGCTACAAAACAGCACAAGAGAAGGAGGATTTAGTGTTTGTGTTATTACGAGTGCTAAACAAGAAGAGTTCCAGATGGTCCAGTGGACACATGTGTGACTCCTGTGATTAAAGCATCTTTCTTTCAGCTTAACGAGTGAACCGTCAGCTCGTTCAAACACACGTTAAAGTCCGTTTGGCTCGACACCACCGAACAGAGGCAGCAATATAACATAGCTAACATTAACAGTGCAGTGAATCCTGCTTGTGCCGTCATATTCAGGACTGTAAACCGAGCAGCATCACTGACTTTCAGCTTGTTGTGTTTGTGGATATATGACTGACTTTAATTATCCATAAAATCATCACATTCTCTGTAAGATTAAGGTCGACTATATATATATTTAGAAGTAGAGGCTTTAAAACCAAGTTACCGCTGAAAGTACAAACATCACTAATGTCACATAACTTTGCCGACATGTGGGAAACAGTAATGTTTTAATGTTCTTAAACATTCGCACATAAATAAGTGACATCATATTCAGTACTTACTTTTAAAAGTTTACTCTTCGGCTGCTCCGCTTCCACCGTTTCTTTCTGCAAAATTATCCACACCCACCGCCGCGCTATGAATTGTGGGATATGTTGGGCCACGAAGTCTACACCGCCACAGCCTTAAAATTCAGGGAAATGAAGGACGCATTTGAGGGCCGCATTTTGAGCAGCCTTTGAATTGGGAGAGCTTTCGTCGCTGTGATGTAATCGGCCTTAAAATGTGGCCTTTAAGGCTGCAGACCCTGAATTGGGATACAGCCAGTGTCTGTCATACAGGCTTCTGAAGGAAGTGGAGCGTTTCCACCTGAAGTGGGATCCTTCAGAATAAAAGGATCAAATTAAAACCCAGAGTGGGACAGACACTGGGATCCTAACGAGTCCTCTGAGACTGAGGACGTCTCGAGTCCCACATACATAAAGGTCGGCTGGTTTTTCCCCCTTTAGTTTGGTCCTGTTCTCCCGATTGCTCTGCTATTAAGCTGATGTAATCTTTGCATGATGTATTTACAGTGGACTGTGGTGTTTCAGAAAACTCAATCAAATTAAACAACAAACGTTACTCCCTTTATGCTCCTCTTCAGTAGCTAGATGCTGAAGTACTGTAACTTATGGACACAAGTAAATAAATAAAACCACAGCGGTGCACTTTAACCCCTGACTGTGGCACACATCATCTGTTCTTATGCCCCATCCTGGTGATTCCAACATAAATGTGTTTCTGTTTGCAGTGATGAAATCATAACTGCCCTCAAACACCTTAAACTTAAAGTAACGAGTCTGTCTGAAAATGTGAGGAGCAGAAAGTTCAGATATTTGTATAAATGTAGGGATTAAAGTAAAAAGTAGTCAGACTTCAATTCAATTCAATTCAATTCAATTTTATTTATATAGCGCCAAATCACAACAAAAGTCGCCTCAAGGCGCTTTATATTGTACAGTAGATAGCACAATAATAAATACAGAGAAAAACCCAACAATCATATGATCCCCTATGAACAAGCACTTTGGCGACAGTGGGAAGGAAAAACTCCCTTTTAACAGGAAGAAACCTCCGGCAGAACCAGGCTCAGGGAGGGGCAGGGCCATCTGCTGCGACTGGTTGGGGTGAAAGAAGGAAAACAGGATGAAAGACATGCTGTGGAAGAGAGACAGAGATTAATAACAGATATGATTCGATGCAGAGAGGTCTGTTAACACATAGTGAGTGAGAAAGGTGACTGGAAGGGAAAAACTCAATGCATCATGGGAATCCCCGGCAGCCTACGTCTATTGCAGCATAACTAAGGGAGGATTCAGGGTCACCTGGTCCAGCCCTAACTATATGCTTTAGCAAAAAGGAAAGTTTGAAGCCTAATCTTAAAAGTAGAGATAGTGTCTGTCTCCCGAATCCAAACTGGAAGCTGGTTCCACAGAAGAGGGGCCTGAAAACTGAAGGCTCTGCCTCCCATTCTACTTTTAAATACTCTAGGAACAACAAGTAGGCCTGCAGTGTGAGAGCGAAGTGCTCTAATAGGGTGATATGGTACTACAAGGTCATTAAGATAAGATGGGGCCTGATTATTTAAGACCTTGTATGTGAGGAGCAGGATTTTGAATTCAATTCTGGATTTAACAGGAAGCCAATGAAGGGAAGCCAAAACAGGAGAAATCTGCTCTCTCTTTCTAGTCCCTGTCAGGACTCTTGCTGCAGCATTTTGGATCAGCTGAAGGCTTTTCAGCGAGTTTTTAGGACATCCTGATAATAAAGAATTACAGTAGTCCAGCCTGGAAGTAATAAATGCATGAACTAGTTTTTCAGCATCACTCTGAGACAGGATATTTCTCATTTTAGAGATGTTGCGCAAATGGAAGAAAGCAGTCTTACATATTTGTTTAATATGTGCGTTGAAGGACATGTCCTGGTCAAAAATGACTCCAAGGTTTCTCACAGTGTTACTGGAGGCCAAGGTAATGCCATCCAGAGTAAGAATCTGCTTAGATACCATATTTCTAAGATTTTCAGGGCCGAGTACAATAACCTCAGTTTGATCTGAATTAAGAAGCAGAAAGTTAGCGGCCATCCAGGTCTTTATGTCTTTAAGACATTCCTGCAGTTTAACTAATTGGTGTGTGTTACCTGGCTTCATGGATAGATAGAGCTGCGTGTCATCTGCATAGCAGTGAAAATTTATGCTATGTCTTCTAATGATGCTGCCTAAGGGAAGCATGTATAATGTAAATAGAATTGGTCCTAGCACTGAACCCTGTGGAACACCATAATTGACCTTAGTGTGTGAAGAGGACTCTCCATTTACTTGAACAAATTGGAGTCTATTAGATAGATATGATACAAACCACTGCAGCGCAGTACCTGTAATACCTACAGCATGTTCTAATCACTCTAATAGGATATTATGGTCAACAGTATCGAACGCTGCACTGAGGTCTAGCAGGACAAGCACAGAGATGAGTCCACTGTCAGAGGCCATAAGAAGATCATTTGTAACCTTCACTAAAGCTGTTTCTGTGCTGTGATGAGCTCTGAAACCTGACTGAAACTCTTCAAATAAGCCATTCCTCTGCAGATGATCTGTTAGCTGTTTGACAACTACTCTTTCAAGGATTTTTGATATAAAAGGAAGGTTGGAGATTGGCCTATAATTAGCTAAGACAGCTGGGTCTAGAGATGCTTTTTAAGTAAAGGTTTAACTACAGCCAGCTTGAAGGCCTGTGGTACATAGCCGATTATTAGAGATAGGTTGATCATATTTAAGATTGAAGCATTAATTAATGGCAGGACTTCTTTGAGCAGTTTTGTAGGAATGGGGTCTAAAAGACACGTTGATGGTTTGGAGGAAGTAATTATTGAAGTTAACTCAGAAAGATCAATTGGAGAAAAAGAGTCTAACTTAACATCGATGGTACTAAAAGTAGCTGTAGATAATATTACATCTGTGGGATGATTATTGGTAATTTTTTCTCTAATGATAAAAATTTTATTTGTGAAGAAGTTCATGAAGTCATTACTAGTTAACGTTAAAGGGATGGTTGGCTCAGTAGAGCTCTGACTTTTTGTCAGCCTGGCTACAGTGCTGAAGAGAAACCTGGGGTTGTTCTTATTTTCTTCAATCAGTGACGAATAGTAAGATGTTCTGGCTTTGCGGAGGGCTTTCTTATAAAGCAGCAAACTATTTCTCCAGGCTAAATGATGATCCTCTAAATTTGTGACACGCCATTTCCTCTCCAGCTTACGAGTTATCTGCTTTAGGCTACGTGTTTGAGAATTATACCACGGAGTCAGGGACTTTGGATTTGAGGCCTTAGTTTTCACAGGAGCTACAGTATCCAGAGTCGTACGTAGTGAGGAGGTAAAATTATTAACAAGATAATCGACCTCTGTTGGAGTAGCGTTCAGATAGCTGCTCTGCTCTATGTTGGTACAGGGCATTGAAGATGATAACAGTGGGTGGATTATATTCTTAAACTTAGTTACAGCACTTTCAGAAAGACATCTACTTTGATAAAGTCTACTCTCCACTGCTGTGTAATCAATTATTGTAAATGTAAATGTTATCAGGAAATGATCAGACAGCAGAGGGTTTTCAGGAAACACTGTTAAATGTTCAGTTTCTATGCCATATGTTAAAACAGGATCTAGAGTGTGATTAAAGTGGTGGGTGGGTTCTTTTACATTTTGAGAGAAGCCAATTGAGTCTAATAACAGATTAAATGCCATGTTGAGGCTGTCATTTTTAGCATCTACATGGATGTTAAAATCACCCACAATAATTATTTTATCTGAGCTGAGCACTAAATCAGATAAAAAGTCTGAGAAATCAGAGAGAAACTCTGTGTAAGGCCCAGGTGGATGATAGATGATAACAAGTAAGACTGGTTTCTGAGTTTTACAGCTGGGGTGGACGAGGCTAAGCATCAGGCTTTCAAATGAATTAAAAGTCTGTCTGGGTCTTTGGTTGATAAATAGGCTGGTGTGAAAAATTGCTGCCACACCGCCCCCTCGGCCTGTGCTTCGAGGTTTCTGGTAGTTAGAATGACTCGGGGGTGTTGATTCATTTAAACTAACATAATCATCCTGCTGCAACCAGGTTTCTGTAAGGCAGAGTAAATCGATTTGTTGATCAATTATTAAGTCATGTACTAACAGAGACTTGGAGGAGAGAGACCTAATATTTAATAATCCACATTTCACTGTTTTACTCTTTGGTTCAGATGTGGATACTGTATTGTTCTTTCTTTGTGATTTTATATGTTTAAGTTGTTTATTGCTGGTTTTTAGTTTGTTTTTTGTCTGTTTGGGAGCTGACACAGTCTCAATGGAGATGGGTTTTTGGGGGGGTAGCAGGAGGAGAGAAGCTGCAGAGAGGCGTGTAAGACTGCAACTCTGCTTCCTGGTCCCAACTCTGGATAGTCATATTTTGGGGGGTTTAATAAATTTGTCCATATTTCTAGAAATGAGAGTTGCTCCATCCAAAGTGGGATGGATGCCGTCTCTCCTAACAAGACCAGGTTTCCTCCAGAAGGTTTGCCAATTATCTATGAAGCCTGTACTGTACTGTACTGTATATACTTACTCCCGACTTACTGTGCATGCTTCAGTCACCCCTTGCATGGGAACAGGTAAAAGTGATGGAGTGTTATGTCAAACTACACACAAAAAACCCCACAATGTCAATAAATGTCACAGTACAAAAAGGGGTGTGACGAGGGGGTGCAGGACCACCACCTGTCTTTATTTGCTCTGCCCTTTTCTTGGTTGCTGTTATAAACAAACAAACAGATTATTCCAGGGTCTCTTGTCATAAACTAAAAGCAATATAAGTGATAAATATTACCATTCTGTGGAATATTCTTATATTTCACTTTTACTTTTTCCCATGTTCTAGTGGGTCCTGTTGTGGCTCTAATGTGAAAGCGGATATGATGTAATATAATATAATGTGGTATAATATAATATCACATGATATAATGTAATATCATGGATCACTTACGAGTTTGATTTGTCAGCAACTTTCTGCCAGCCCTCTCTCCTTGCTTTTGCAGCCTTTGCAGTGTTCCCCTGCGTTTTAATTACACTCTGAAACTCCTGATATCCCTCAATCAAGAGTTCTTGCTCTGCTGCCGTGAAATACTGAGCGCGCTCCTTCGACATCTTCGCCGACCAATCACGGGATTGCCGATCAATGTTTCTACTATCGATTCGTAGCCCCTTTTAAGCCACCCAGTGATCTCAGATTACTTCATCCAGCTATACTAATCGTCAACAACAGGTGTGTTCGGAGAACCGGATTAGCGAGCTCAAAGTTAGCGCGATGATTTGATCTTGGATGTGTCATTTGATCTTGGATGTGGTAAGCGAGGTACGAAGAACGGACCCCTGATCTGCAGACGTTTCTCAGGAAGTGTAAACATGAAGATGTTTGTGGAGAGTCAGCTCACAGCTCCACACAGCTCTGCCCACCCAGCAGGGGGCAGCGAGGAGCTAAAACTACACTGGACAGGAAGTGACCGAAACGATGATGAAAAAAAAATGGATGTTTGTTCAGATTTGAATGTTTCTGCTGTAATTTCAACAAATGATCCTTAGCGTTAGCATGCTACCTGTGCAGGTGCTTGCAAAGAGCTGAAGCTGTGTTGCAGCATGATGCAGTTGATTCTGTTCTGGAGCAGGCGCCACTGCACCATCATGTTTATGTGCAATAAAAATAAAAGTAATGTCCACTTTCCTCCTACACACCGACTGAAATCAGCTGATCATAGTGAGAGAGCAAGAACCGATGAGCGGGACCGAGAGGCGGGCAGACGAATGAGGAACCAGGAGAACGTGATGAATGCAGCCGTGGTTTCCTCTTTAAAACCACCTGTAGAGTTTTCTACAGTCGCTGAGATTAACCAAACTGTCCTGCACAATAATTGAACATGAAATCCTTTTATTTATCTAAACAGATGGTTTTCAATCCTTTTATCAACATTTTATTACCATAAGCTGATTCTTTTTTACATGTTTTAAATACACAAACCTGAATAATCTCAGCCAGGGCTCCACATATCCTGACGTGTACGTGGTTCTTCTGTTACCGTCTACAGTAACTAACTTGGAGCAGAGATGTAGGTCAACCCTTTGCTCTGCTGCCCCCTGCTGGAGAGAGGTGTTCAGTGACGCTGTGTCAGAGTGGCTGTTTCTGATCATGTGAACACTTTAACTTACTTTAATCCAGTGGTTCCCAAACTTTTTTTGCCATGCCCCCCTTTTTTACAAGAAAAATGTTCGCCCCCCCGCACAAACACATCCTCCAAACACACACACCCATATTTTGTTTACAAACTCCATTGCGGTTTATTTCACACCTCAAACATTTAGTAAGCAATTAAGCAAATACAAGTAAACGGCAATAAATTACAGGTAGTAATAAAATATACTACTAACTCTTTTACGCTACGTCCACACCTACACGGGTATTTTTGAAAACTCAGCTGTTTCTATGCGTTTGGGCTTTTCGTCAACACGTAAACGGCGTTGCGATTCACCGAAAACGGAGATTATTTAAAACTCCTTTTTTGCGTTTACGTGTGGACGAGGATTACAGAGTTCGTCACGCAACGTCAAAGGTATGTGCCTCTTTTCACGTCACACAGTGCGCCACGTTATTGTTTACATGAGATGAATTGCAGAATGGCAGATAGAGACAAAATACTGTTACTGTTAATCTGACTATCTGCAGGTTTTACACGCTTACATACACACACGCAGTTACTGTCCCTGCATTTAGAAAGGCAGAGGCGTCACGGTGTAATTATTTTACATGTAGTTGTTTTTTTCCTGTGTAATAATGTTCAACATTGCTGTCAATACATTTTTCAAAAATGCCTCTCTGTGCAAAATGGGTTCAAAAACATAAACAGCTGTGGGATACTGTTTGTCCGTGATTTGAACCGGGGGAACAAATTACGGCAGGATCAGCCTGATATTATTTGTATCCCACTGTAACTTTACTGCATAAAGAGCTAATATGTCCAAAATGTCAGGAGTAGTTAGTTATTACAAGAAGTGTTTGTGAACTAAAAATCAAGAATGTGGGATCCTGTTTGTCCGTGATTTGGAGAGCCCAGCGCTGCTCCCGACGCAGGGAAACTAATTTTACAGGGGAGACCTACCTTGGCACTTGTGCAGGTGAAGCCAAAGGGAAGATATGCTTCACCATAATTTCTAGTCTTTGGCTTGGAAGGAAGTTGGTTTGGAAACATATTTGGCGATGCTTCATCTCCTGCTTTGCGTTTGTGTGGGAGCCCCGTCAAAAACCTGTCCACAGTGTCCAAGCGCTCTTTTTATTTTTTATTTTCATACCGCGCCCCCCCTGCAATGGCTCTGCGCCCCCCCTAGGGGGCGGGCCCCACGCTTTGGGAACCTCTGCTTTAATCATTAAAATCGTTATTAGGGCCCGAGCACTGAGAGTGCGAAGGCCCTATTGTATCTGCTCCGTTTCTTCTTCTTCTTCTTCTTATTATTATTATTCAGGCAAAACAAGGGCCTGTTTGAGGGCCTAAACTTGCTCAAAAACTCTTGAAATTTTGCACACATGCCAGGTCTGGTGAAAAATTTTGTTTTTTAATGGTTTTACATATGAGCACTGGGAAATCGCTCTAGAGCGCCACCTATGCGTTGTTAAATGCAGCCCTACGAACACATCGTTTGAGCTACATGTATGAAATCTGGCACACATGTGTATCATGCCAAGACGAATAAAAAAGTCAGTGGGCCCATTGACGCAAACCCAACAGGAAGTCCGCAATTTAGAGGTGAAGGTGACATTTTGGCTCTAATTTTGCCATTTCCATGCCTCGAACTTTTTCGAACTCCTCCTTGGGATTTGGTCGTATAAGCTTCATCTTTGGTCAGTTTCAACTACACACCTGGGCCATGTTAAATTGCGGAGCTTTTGAGTTTTCGCGATACGGTGAGGACGTGGCGCCATGGCGAATTTTGATGACTCGCCATGAAAATCTTATTGTCTCTCATTCCCTCATACATGGTCCGACCTGGACCAAAGAGCACACATATGATAAGGCTCCACCCCTGAACATATTTTAACTGCCATATTTGACACCAGGGACAGCGCCACCTAGTGGGAACAGGAAATGTCATGTTTTACACTTTGGTGTACAGTATTGTTATGGTTGACATCTGCAGCCTCAAATTTCTCCAGGAAAGCCTTAAGCAGTTGGTCTTGGGTTATAGTAAAAACTGTGAGTTTTTGCGAAAGGGTGTGACCCCAGCAGCATGGCGAACATTGATGTCTCGCCATGAAGAAACAAATTAGTATAACTCAATGAAATCCAGTCTGATCAGTACCAGACTTTACAGGCATGATGTCAGACCCGCCCTGAACATATTGATGTGCCCATTGTCAGGAATACGTAGAGCGCCACCTAGTGGGAACAGGAAATGTCATGTCTTATATTTTGTCAGAGTCTGTGTCTGTAGTTCAGTCTGTGTTATGTTTCCTGTTTTACTTTGAAAGTCCGTGTCTCATGTAAATGCGTCTGGTTTTGCTTCCTTGTCTCGTTAGTTCCGATTTCTCCCAGCTGTGCCCTCCTTCTGTGTCTCATTCCCCTCGTTACTTCCCAGTGTATTTAAACCCTGTGTTTCTTTGAGTCAGTGTTGTGATCTACCCTTATCCTGCTGTGTGTTCTGTTAGTCTTCCGGTGTAAGTTTATTTTGATTCATCCAGTTATGTTACATTTGAGTTTAGCATTAAAGCTGTTTTGAGTTAAAGTTTTGCCTCTGAGTGTCTGCACCTTGGGTCCTCCTACTACCACTCCTGCCTGCACACAGCCTTCACATAATAAAAGGTCGCAGGTGTGATGAGACTCGAGCTCAGAAATGTTTGTTATGCCATTTGTCAGTAATGGTTAGAGCACCACCTAGTGGGACGACTATAATCATGATTGAATGAGATGAGATGTTAGCTGGTGGTTAAATGCATGAATTCCATCAATGTGACATCAGATCGGACGTGCTGGTTTTAGGTGTTGAGCGTGGCTCGATGCGCGGTTGGTGCGAGGGCCCTTATAACGCTGCTTGCAGCTTTAATATTTATCTTGAATTTTTCTTTTTTCCCCAAGAATTTTTCTGATTAAAATCTTATTGATGATCCTGCGTTTATTAGTTGTCTTTTTCTCTTTTTTGTGTTTTCCTGTTTTATTTTGGTGATCCCCGACCCATGTGTTTGGAGTTTCAGTTGTGTTTCCATCCTGGAGTGCTGCTCTCAGATGTAACTCTGGCTGTGAAGCTGGATTTGACAAATAAGCAATAAAAGTTTAAGTTTTAGCACCGTCGTCTATCAGTACACAACTTTTTGTCACCGGTGTGGCGATGTCATACTGCTGGAACAGGCAGCTCACCTTCTACAGACCAGAACAGGTTGATGACAAAGTCAGGATTTGAATGCTCCAGATGCTGAGGAGGTCATGGAGCTGTGTGAGAACTCCAGGCCGACTGGTCCGTTGAGTCTCTGCTTGCCCATTGGTCTGAGATTGAAGCCAGGTGAGACTAACTTAAGCACAGAACTCTTTCCATTCTGGGAGGTAAACTGGGGTCCCCAGTCGGAGACGATGTGAACAGGTATAAAGTGAAGCCAGAAGACGTCGGAGGCGTCGATGTTTGAGTGAGAACTGGAGCAGAGGCGTTCCATCTCTCAGATTCTGATCACTTCCATGTGATGATTGGTGATGACTGGACTTCCGTTGATCGAGCTTACACAGAGTTTTGTTGAACTGTTTTGTAGCCACGCCCCCTCTGATGTCAGTAACAGCGTCTCCACCCATCGTTCTACTCTCAGCTGCTGTTTTCTTTTCCACACTTTGTTTGATTGCAGCTCATAGAGACAGAGGGAGCCGGCTCAGTTCACACAGTTTATTGTTTTTACATCAGGAGCCTGTAACCAAGGAAACGCTTGCAAGATGTAAACAGTACAAAATAAAGGCACTTAACTTACAGCTCTGAGCTCCGTTAAATAGCTTCTCTTTGCTCTTCTGTACACGTATTTACAGACACGGAACAGCAAAGGAGACGAAACACGCACGCCACGAAGCTTAAAGACCAAACTGACAGATTTAAAACATTGATGTTAAAAACAGAAAGGACAAGACGACTAAAACACAGGAAGCTGCTCCTTCACAATAAAGCACTCCGGCTGTGTCTGTTTGCGTGCATCAGTGGGAGGAGCTGCGGTCGTTGGCGACGTCCTGCAAGCGGCGCATTAGGGCGTTGGAGTCAGGACAGACGCGTTTGGGCGACGCCTCCTCCTCTAGAGCCATGCCGCGCTTCCTGGTTGGAGTCTCTCCGGTGCGGATCATGCTGTTGATCTCCTGGAGACGCTGAGGGGTCAGAGGTCACAGGTTAGTGTTCAAAGCTCTGTCGGTCTGAGCTGCACATGCTCAGATTCCTGACTCTTTGATCTCGGAGCTCGTTTATTAAACTGCTCCAGGGTGACGATGGCGTCTTGCGGAGGAGACCGTTTTTTCATAATTTCAGGAATCCGTCTGTAATCTGACTTCCTGTTTAAAGATGTTAAATAATAACACTTGAATACTGATGAGCTACAGCTAACCTGTGTCTGCGCCGCATCGTTCACATGGACCTGTTTAAATAACATTAGAGGACGCTGACTCTGATGAAGCACCTCGAGACGACCGTTGTTGGGACAGGAAGCTGGTTTTACGCTCAGTTTCTCCAGAAAACATCAGAGGAACATTTTATTTTGAAAAGTCAAACTGTATACTGTATAATAAACTGTTTGAACATCAGCTGAAGTCATAAACAGCGCTGGAGGCCCAGGTACACGTCACAGGTACGACGGCCTCTCCCTGGTTTTTCTAACCGCCGCCGCCGTGCGTGGCTTGAGGCGCCGGCAGGAGAAGCTGAGTGTAAATCGACGACTGAAGGTTTTAAAATCATCAAAATGTTTCAGACACACGAGCAAAGCAACAGTTTGGTTTCAGTACGAGAAGAAACCACATGGCGTCGACGCGTCGTTACGGATAAAATAACTGCTGTGAACGTGAGCGGTGACTCGTGTGGGGGCTTACGTTGGGGGGGCTGCTGCAGATGTAGTAGTAAATCTTTTCCCTGGGGGTCATCAGTGAGGGCGCGGAGCCTGCCTTGTGAGGCGAGATGTAGATGGAGTGTTTGCTGGACAGAAGCATCCGGCGGGGAGAGCCGGTCCTCAGGGAGGGGTACGGACACAGAGGGGGGGTGTCCACCTGAGCACGAGAAAAACAAAGAGGTCAGGAGAACGATGCTGCCACGCCCAACCGTCAGCCTCCGTCAGCCTCCATCAGCCTCCGGTCTGTGTTTGTGCTGCTGGAGCCTTTTGGAACATTTTTAATGACATTTATTGATATTTAAACATTTTGGATTTAAAATGAGTCAAATTGCAATGTTTGGTCCAGAAGTCTCATCATCAGCTTCAGACACTAAGCTGCTGCATTAATAATCAATAATGTCATTGATCAGCTAAATGGCTCCCAGCTGAGTCCACGTACCCCTGCAGACGGCGAGTTTGGCGAGTATTTCAGAGCGAAGGGCGTCATCTGCTTGATGTACACGTTGTTGTAGAAGTGGATGAGGTCCCCTCGCTCCTCCTCCTGCTCCTCCTCCCCGGCATTGGCGGTGGAGGTGCACGACGTCTTGTTGGAGGTGTTTGTGGGCGTGGAGGGGGCGCTGCCGGGCTGAGGGGTGGGTAAGGTGCTGCTGGAGCGAATAGGGACCGGGCTGACGTCGCCACAAGCTGGAAGGAAGAACAGAGTCAAAGCACACTGACGCTTCATTGATGGCAACTAAACACAAAGATGGCCGACGCTCTGCTTCTGCTACAAAAACAGTTCGAAATCTCCCCCTGAGCAGGAAACAGGAAGCACGTCAGACTGAGTGATGAAACTGCTGACAGCTGGAGCACGTCACTGACGCGAGACACTGATGAACGTCACAAACAGCAGGAGAGGGACGATCCGGGTCAGACGTGGGCTGCAAAGCGGCTTGCAGCAGCATAAACAGACGGAGAGGGGTGGAATCTGTAAGCTAACCCTGAGGCTAGCATCGCCCAAAAACAACCGGTTTCTTCTATAGGAGCTTAAAATGATCTCTGTGAGAAACTGAAGGTTTATAACGCTTTTATAATCATAACCGAACCAGACCACCTGACACGGACGCTAACATGCACGCTAACACCCACACTAACACTCACTGCTAACACGCATGCTAACACTCACCGCTAACAACAAATTAACAAATTTCCCATGTGTGGGGACTAATAAAGGTTATCTTATCTTATCTTAACACTCACGCTAAAATACACCACTAACACCTACGCTAACACACACCGCTAACACACACTGCTAACACGCATGTTGACATACACCTCTAACACCCACGCTAACACTCACACTAACATACACTGCTAAAACACAAAATAACACACACGCTAACACACACGCTAACACAGTGGTTCCCAAAGTGTGGGGCCCGCCCCCTAGGGGGGGCGCAGAGCTATTGCAGGGGGGGCGCGGCATGAAAAGGGGAAAAAAACAAAAACAAAAACAACGTTTGGACACTGCTAGCACGGGGCGCCCACACAAACGCAAAGCAGGAGATGAAGCATCGCTGAATATGTTTCCAAACCAACTTCATTCTAAGCCAAAGACTAGAAAATATGGTGAAGCATATCTTCCCTTTGGTTTCACCTGCACAAGTGCTGAGGTAGGTCTCCCTGCAGAATTAGTTTTCCCTGCGTCGGGAGCAGCGCTGGGCTCTCCAAATCACGGACAAACAGTATCCCACAGTTGTTTATGTTTTTGAACCCATTTTGTAGAGGGTTTTTTTGAAAAATGTATTGACAGCAATGTTGAACATTATTACACAGGAAAAAAAACAACTACATGTAAAATAATTACACCGTGATGCCTCTGCCTTTCTAAATGCAGGGACAGTAATGGCCTGTATATGTAAGCGTGTAAAACCTGCAGAGTCAGATTAACAGTATTTTGTCTCTATCTGCAATTCATCTCATGTAAACAATAACGTGACGCACAGTGTGACGTGAAAAAGGCACATACCTACATTGCGTGACAAACTCTGTATTCCTTGTCCACACGTAAACGCAAAAAAAGGAGTTTTAAAAACTCTCCGTTCTCGGTGATTCGATACGCCGTTTACATGTGCCCGAAACAGCTGCGCGTTCAAAAATACCCGTGTAGGTGCGGACGGAGCGTAAAAGAGTTGGTAGTTTATTTTCTTACTACCTGTAATTTATTGCAGATTATTTGTATTTGCTTAATTGTTTAATAAATGTTTGAGGTGTGAAATAAACCGCAATGGAGCAAAATATGGGTGTGCGTGGTTGAAGGATGTGTTTGTGCGTGTGTGTGCGTGCGCGCGTGCACGCGCGGGGGTGGGGGGCGCGAACATTTTTCTTGTTAAACAAGGGGGGCCCAGCAAAAAAAGTTTGGGAACCACTGCGCTAACACACAGAATAACACACACGCTAACACACACTGCTAACACACATGATAACACACACGCTAACATACACTGCTAACACACATGATAACACACACGCTAACACACACCGCTAACAGAGTTGACGTTTCCACACGTTTGAACCGACTGAGCATGCTCAGGGAGGTCGTGTGTCTGTACCTGCGTCCTGGCCGCCGTCTGTGGGCGGGTTCGGTTTGTTGGTGCTGGAGTGACGCCTCCTCCTCCCTGAGATCAGCACGCTCCTGTAGACCTGAAACATGAACACAGAACATCAGCAGCAGCTCGTCGCCCCTCGTTTCTCCTCACACAGTGAGCAGGAGGGAGGAAGAGTTCCTTACGTTGCTGCTGGCCTGAGGCTGAGAGCGGTAACACTTCATGATGTTCTGGAAGGATCTGTCCTCTTTGGTCACCTGACAGAAGCAAACAGGTCACATGTTACTGGAGCACAGAGCTCACAAGACGTTCCTCCTGTAGCACCAAGTCAAAGACGAGCAGAAAAGCTGAAAACGAGTGCGCGAAGCTTCCTGTTCCTGTTACCAGAGAGTCAAGAGTTGAGTGACAGTAAAGATGGAGGCAGAGGGTTAACCCTTTAAAGCTCCTGCAGGTGAGCAGGTGGGATACCTCTGTGCTCTCATCTCTGGGGTCTGATGGTGCTCAGGTTCAGGTTAAAGGTCACACAGAGCAGGATGCAGCAAACCTGTTGTTAACTGAACCTGCTCTTCTTCTTCGTGAGTCTCTGAACGTCTACCTTCATCTCTGAGCTCGTTGTCACGACGATGAAGAACCTGACTGACCTTGGCCATGACGTAGACGGCGCACATGAGGAGCTGGTCGAGGTGTCGGTCCATCATCATGTCCGTGCAGTGGACCAGCGAGTACTCGAAGCATGTCCAGATCTTCCTCCGGAGCTCCGGCATGATGTCCAGCCGGGTGCAGAGGTCTCGGAGGCGGACGCTGGCGAGGTGATACACCTGGTAGGAAACGCCGCAGGTAAACGAATCATATCTACAGAGTGGAAGCAGGGCCGCACTGAGCATGTGCACCAGCACGTACCTTCCTGAAGAACAGTGACAGCGAGCCCTTCCTCAGCGCGCTGCTGACCAGTTTAGGGGCCGGCTTGACGGTGGCTGGTTGGACGGCGATGGTGCTGGCGAGCGCCTGTGCGGGCAGCGACTGCAGAGCGGCCCCGGCCTGTCCTGTCACGCTCACCTGCACCGGGATGAAGGTAATCCCTCCGCTCTCATTGGCTATTCCTGCAGAGAAGTCAGAGGTAAGAGCATGTCGTTTCTCACCTTTACCTTTGGGCCCGTGTTTGCTGACCCTCACCCTGCACCGGGATGGTCACCGTCTGCCCGTTGTTGGCGGTCACAGTGGCGGTTGCCATAGTGACCACAGTCTGCCCCGCCGGGATGGCCGTGACGAGGCTCGCCTGGGTGGGCTTGGCGACAGCAGTGCTGGCGGAGCCACTGGAGGTGAGGCCAGGCTCGCCGTCCACGGGGTCAACAAAGAGACGGCGGCGAGCTGTGCCAGCCGGCGGCGAGCTGTAACGGTCCAACAGGGTGGTAGGGGAGGGGGACACACCTGTAGGAGGAAGAGGAGGGCCAATGAGCTCCAAGAGTCCTTTAGCCGCATCAGAAGTCACAGACACACAGTGTGCAGGTGTGACAGGTAACAGGTGTGTGACCTTTGAGCGTGCTGCTGCTGCTGAGCTCGGCGCCGTGGCTGACCGGAGTGACGGGAACGCTGCCGGAGCTGCTCTCATCCTGCTGCTCCAGGTACTGAGGAGGCATCACCTGAAATACACACACCTGCTGATGAAGCACACCTGAAACTTTGTTTAGCCAAACAGGAAGCGGAGAAGCGAGGACTAGACTTTCATGCAGCAGGCGGGACGTTTTTACGGATCAGCAGGACCAGAATCAGCTGATCACAGCGAGGCTTCCTATTCACCCAGAGTCAGAAACCACCAAACATAAATAGGTAAACGTCTGCAGTTACATTTGACCTCAGGACACACGAACAGAAAAGCACAAAGAAGGAAACACTGACACATATACATCATCAAACATGGACGGACCTCCTGGCAGCTGGGGGCGTGGTCTTTGGCCCCACGGAGGCTCTCCCACAGCGGGGAGTCGCCAGTCCAGGCCAGACTCTCCAGGACCTGCTCCTCCACCTGGTTCAGGTGCTTCACCACCTCCCGAAACAGACCCTGCTCCGCCCGCACCAGCACCTCGATCACCTGCACAGAGAGACAACAAGCTTTCTTCATCCAACTGTTCATCCATCCAAACATCATCCATCCGTCATCCATCCATCCGTCATCCATCCATTCAAACATCATCCAGCCATCCATCCATCATCCATCCAGCCATTCAGCCATCCATCCATCCATCCATCCATCCATCCATCCATCCATCATCCATCCATCCATCCATCCATCCATCCATTATCCATCCATCCATCCATCCATCCATCCATCCATCCATCATCCATCCATCCATTATCCATCCATCCATTATCCATCCATCCACCATCCATCCATCCATCCATCCATCCACCATCCATCCATCCATCCATCCATCCATCATCCATCCATCCATACATCATCCATCATCCATCCATTCATCCATCCACCATCTATCCATTTAAACATCCATCAATCTATCATCCATCCATCCCATCATCCATCATGCATCCATCTAAACATCCATCCATCCATCAGCCATCCATCCAAACATCCAAACATCATTCATCCATCCATCCATCCATCCATCCATCATCTATCCATTTAAACATCCATCAATCCATCATCCACTCATCCATCCATCCAATCATCTATGATCCATCCATCCATCCATCCAATCATCATCCATCCATCCATCCATCCATCCAATCATCATCCACTCATCCATCCATCCATCCATCATCCATCCAGTCATCTGGCGTTTTCAGAAAAACAAACTTCGTTAGGACCTACTTTTTGATAAGGGCGTATTGATACCTTGTAGAAGTGATAGGCAGGCAGCTGGAAGATGCCTAGCACGTTGGGGAAATCTCCAGGAGGTCTGTAGGAGAAGATGACGATCTCCAAGCAGCAGGCGAGCAGAGAGCGGTGGAAGATATCCTGCTCCAGAATACACTGCAACACACACACACACACACACACAGTGCAGTACCAAATGAAGATGAGGAGCAGCAGTGGGACGTCCTGCTTGCAGGTTTATAATATGAGAGAAATCAGCTGGTTTGGTTTGTGTTGGTCTTTGATCACTTAAAGCTGTGGAGACAAACACTGAACTGAAGCTATGAACTTTATAAGATGACTGAGATAATCTGGGAAAAACTGTAAGTGTGTACCGAGGAGCTCCTCTGAACGGAGCGAGCAGATTCAAACAGGAAGCAGTGATGGAGGCTGAGATAAAGAAGGATTACTCTGATCTGTGAGTCATGCAAAGCTGCTCTGAAAATAGAAATAAGTGTTTTTTCCCTCACAGACAGGTCGGCATCGCCCAGAATCATCTTCTCTCTCTCGATGACCGACTCCAGGATCCTGTAGTAGAGCGCCTGTGCCAGGTGGAAGTACTTCACCGCTATGTCTGCGAGGAGAAATGTTTCTCAGTCACAGCAGGTCGCTCTTGCACAGTGATGCGAGGCTGCGTGCGTACCTTTCCCAATAGCCCTGCTGCCATCTGCGGCGTCGTCCTCGTAGTGCTGGGAGAAGACGTCAAACATGTCGTTCAGGCGCTGGCTGATGGCGTCACTCGGGTCTCTGGCACAGCTCCTGGGCGAAATGAGAGCAGACGTGTTGAAAGGGTCAGAGTTAAAGAAAGTGTCAGACATCCTGACATGTACCTGAGCGTCTCGGCCAGCTTGGCGCTCGGCCCCTGCTTGGTGCCCGACAGCAGCGTGTGGAGACGGCCCACACTCTTCATGGCGGAGGAGAGCGGAGACGCCAGGCTGCCCTCCTGCACGTACTTCCTTCCTGTCAGCGGGGTGGACACCTTCAGAGCTGAGGCCTAGGGGGGAAGAGGCGGCATGTTGGCGAAGCGGGAAGCAAACCAATCAGAGAGCGTAAAAAGAGGCGAGGTCAGGTCTTACAGCGAGGCTGGTGTGGAGCCTGAAGGTGGCGCTGTCCTGATTCTCCGCCCCCTCGCACAGGCAGGGCCCCGGGGTGCCGATGTCCTCGCTCGCCCCCTCGCCGGTGAAGATCCTCTCGTCCAGGCTGCCTGTGGCCAAAACGTGCTCCTCGTACAGGCGGCTGAGCGCCAAACTGAGGATGAATCAGAGCAGAAGGGCGGTCAGCGAGGTCTACGTGCTGTTACCGTGACCCGTCACCAGGGGGAGGAGTCAGAAACACATGGGTCTTTAATTTACCCCCTGCTACAGGTAAACAGGACCAACTAACCAACACAGGACGACCTTCAAACTTACAGACTGTCTCCAAAGTTCATGGGGTCCAGGAAGCCGGTCAGACTGTCCTCCTTTCCTCGAAGAATCTGCCAATGAACATGAGAGGAAGTTCAGTGTAGCGCCAACACCAACATGGTTCCTACCTGTGCAGGTACGAAGCACCTGCTCTATGGGACCAAACCGACCATCATCATATTATTATTCGTTTACATTTAAATGCAATAAACTTTAAATGATTTCTGATGTTTGACGTGATTATCATTTATCAGCTCAGTAAGTCAGAATCTCAGCAGAGCAGACAAGCAGCTAACACGTTAAAGACGCACTCGCTTTACTGCACACTGCATTCCTGACGTGTTCATAGGAAACACCGGGGCTCCCACTCAGTCTTTTTCTACACGATCAACAGGGGCAGATCTAGAAGGGTGGCATGGGGTGGCAAGTGCCACCCTAAAATGATCCCTTACCACCCCAAGTGCCACCCCAGTTTTGCATATGACAGTGTTGTTTATTAAAATAAGATAGCATTAACAGTTTGAGCGTAGTTACAGTCAACAGTGAATATAAATGCTAAAACTGAAGATAATGCATAGTCCCCCCCCCTCCACCATTAACAAATGGTTCAGCCCATAGCAGGACCGGCTTTTTTCTTGTTTTCAGTAACAAGCGATGCTTATGATTGTGCCAGAGCACATTTTGAACAACACCATGGGAATTTCGGATTTTACACAGGTGGTTGGATGTTACACTCTGGAAATGGAAGGAAGGTGAGTGTTATTAACCCTCTGTGGTCCACGGACACGCTGCACCTCCAAATCACATGACTGATGTAAGCTGACACAGCAACAAGCTGCAGCCACACTGAGTCTCTATTTCAACCCATATTGAAAGTTCGGACTTCAAAGTTTTAAATTTTAATTACAGGCCAGTAAATCCAGAGTTATGATATTAAATATAAGCCACGCTTTTTTCAAAATACTGTCGTCACGTTTTTGTGTGTGTGTGTTTTAAGCGTTTTCTAAGGACAGCGCGAAAACAGGAAAGAAAGGAAAGAAAGCCACCTCTTTGCTATCGGTGGAAAATGCACCATGTCAACCAATTATTAAAAAAGTCAACACGTAGGATTTGGTTGTTTAGGAAGAGGGGAGAGTTTTTAGAGTGACGGTAACAGCAGCGAGATAGAGCGAGCGAGAGAGAGAGAGAGAGTTTTTAGATGTGGGAGATTTGTGACGTTTAGTGTGGAGTGTACAGTTAGTGTGTTGTGTTGTCTTGTGTAGTTGTTCTGTTGTGTAGTCGTTGTTTTGTTTTGTGTGTCGGTGAGGGCACTAATGAATGTCACTGAGGCACATTTGCAACGGCACACATCATTTGTGGGGCATCTTATTGCGAAACCTGATTGTTCTCTCATTTTAGTTTTAGTAATATTTTTAAATGGTTGTACAAAATGAAAAAAACGGCAGGTGTATTGGCTGCATTTTTAGATAAATAGTTGTATATGTTTACAAAATGTACAATTTATATTTGCATTTCAAGTTATAAAAATTTACTCAACATGTCTGTGGTTTTTTTTACAGTAAAAAATACTACTAGGGTTTAAAGTTCTTTTGTGATTTCAGATCAGTAATACTAATGCAGTATGTCAGTGAAAAAAACAACTAAATTCAGTTGAGCTGAAAAGATACCAAACAAGGCAAGGGGGAAAAAATAAATGAAACAATATGAGGGTGAAATACAAACGTAAACTCTAAAGGAGTCAAAAATGTCCGGTTGTATTTCAGACCTCAGTGGGTTAATCCAACAAATCATGAAAAATTAGGTTTAAATTTTTGTTCATGACAGTGCAGATTTCTGACATTTTGTGTAATTTAAACTGTAACAATGTGATTGTTTTCTAACAAATAACAGTGAAACTTGAGTTAGACGTGTGTTTGTAAATGAACCGCCCCATGTTGTGTAGCTTTCTGGATTTTATACTTATTGGCAGTGTTGGGGAGTAACGGAATACATGTACCGCCGTTACGTATTTAGAATACAAAATATGAGTAACTGTATTCCGTTACAGTTACCGTTTAAAAAGGTGGTATTCAGAATACAGTTACTTTGTTGAAATAAATGGATTACACGGCGGTACTTTCCTGTTTCATATTGTCGCGGGCAGTGATGGGAGTAACGGCGTTACAAGTAACGGCGTTACTAACGGCGTTACTTTTTTCAGTAACGAGTAACCTAACTAATTACTATTCCTATCGTTACAACGCCGTTACAGTTACTAACAAGGAAACGCGGTCCGTTACTATTTTTCAACAAACAGACGGTTGAAGCTGTGTTCAGCTTACCACGTCTTATATCAGCTGCAGGAAGTAGCTGTAAGTAATCTGGACGCTACAGCTTTAAGCAGCTGTGCGCTCCCGCGGACGGTAATCACGATCACTGTCTAGCACAACACCTGGAGCTCAGGGGGCAAAACAATCGCATGAGTGCTGCTGTTTGACTGAGGAAGAATAAAGTAGTCGTGGTAAGTCAATCACGTGACCACTTAAAGACAAAGCAACAAGGTGCCAGTTTTTAAACTGTGTTGATAGGCCACGTAAAACCAGAGTCGTGATAAACAATATATACGCGGCGTTTTTTCCTCAATAGTTTCGGCACGTTAGCGCTAGCAAGCACTCTCTGCTTATGAGCAAAAAAACAAAACAAAACAGGGGAAGTTTTAGGAGTGACGGAGAGAGAGAGAGCAGAAAAAAAGAGAGAGCGAGTTTTGAGATGTGAGATTTGTGACGTTTAGCGTGTTTGGAGTGTGTAGTTAATGTGTTGTCTTGTGTAGTTAGTGTGTAGTGTTGTGGATAGTTTTGTGTTGTGTGTCAGAACAATGAGGCGACTGCTGTCTCCAGGTAGAAACAGCAGTGATACACCTGCTGCTGTCAGACCTGCAGGTATCAGGCTGTGATGTTCTCCTTTATAGTGGACAGAAATGATTTTTTGGGAGTGGCACAAATAATTTGTGTGACATCTTATTGAAGAACAGCTGATTGTTCTGTAAATAGTTTGAAATGGTTATTTTTAAAAAGGGTAAAAGGTAAATGGCTGCAAATAACTTTGTTGTTTGCAAAACTTGTGCGTATGATTTTAAAATTGACAATTAATATTTGCATTTAAAGTTATGAAATATGATTCATTAAACATGTTTATGGTTGTTACAGTAAAAATATAACTTTTTCTACACTGATTTTATGTTTTTTGTCTGATTTTAGATCAGATGTGTTAACACAGTATGTCAACATGAAAACATAACTGTAAATTCAGACCTGTGAGGTTGTGCTGAAAAGAATGATACCAAACAAGGCAAAGTAAATAGTTTTTAAAGGTAAAATGTGGAGGGAAATCAAAAGTAGTTAAAAATGGCCAATTATACCCTGGACCCCAGAGGGTTAAACGTTCTTTGTTTTTTTTAATGTAACGCAATAGTTACTTTTCAAGTAATTAATTACTTTTAGAATATTGTAACTCAGTTACTAACTCAGTTACTTTTTTGAAGAAGTTCAATTCAATTCAATTCAATTTTATTTATATAGCGCCAAATCACAACAAAAGTCGCCTCAAGGCGCTTTATATTGTACAGTAGATCGCACAATAATAAATACAGAGAAAAACCCAACAATCATATGATCCCCTATGAACAAGCACTTTGGCGACAGTGGGAAGGAAAAACTCCCTTTTAACAGGAAGAAACCTCCGGCAGAACCAGGCTCAGGGAGGGGCGGGGCCATCTGCTGCGACTGGTTGGGGTGAAAGAAGGAAAACAGGATAAAGACATGCTGTGGAAGAGAGACAGAGATTAATAACAGATATGATTCGATGCAGAGAGGTCTGTTAACACATAGTGAGTGAGAAAGGTGACTGGAAAGGAAAAACTCAATGCATCATGGGAATCCCCGGCAGCCTACGTCTATTGCAGCATAACTAAGGGAGGATTCAGGGTCACCTGGTCCAGCCCTAACTATATGCTTTAGCAAAAAGGAAAGTTTGAAGCCTAATCTTGAAAGTAGAGATAGTGTCTGTCTCCTGAATCCAAACTGGAAGTTGGTTCCACAGAAGAGGGGCCTGAAAACTGAAGGCTCTGCCTCCCATTCTACTTTTAAATACTCTAGGAACAACAAGTAGGCCTGCAGTGTGAGAGCGAAGTGCTCTAATAGGGTGATATGGTACTACAAGGTCATTAAGATAAGATGGGGCCTGATTATTTAAGACCTTGTATGTGAGGAGCAGGATTTTGAATTCAATTCTGGATTTAACAGGAAGCCAATGAAGAAGAAGAAGTAACTAGTAACTATAATTGAATTACTTTTTCAAAGTAACTTGCCCAACACTGGTCGCGGGTCAGGACTGTTTGGGTTTGTTTGACAGCTACGTAATGTTGTTCCAGGCGGCAGCGTTACAGTTGCCATGGTTACAGGGTGACGCTCTCTCTCTGCGTGTTTCCTGGGTGAGAGAGCGCTTTTTTGTTGTTGTTGTTGTGCTAAGCTAATAGGCAGAATGCTACAGGCATAGCTCTAAAGAATGTAGCCTCATGGGCAGTGTAGTCCGTGCTGCAGGGAGAATGGACTGCCATACACGTTATGTGTCTGTGAGCGAGGGAGGGAGAGAAAGGAAAAGTCCGAGCTGTCACGGAGCAAAAACGGGAGCTGGAAGCATGTAAATATAATAATAACCACAGCAGCCAAGAAGAGTGCCTGACGAGCCCATTTGTAAGTAAGCTATTAAGACTCAACTGTACACTGTGTTCGTGTTTTCCTCCGGAAAAAATAAGTTCCGTTGGAGCCTTTCAACGCCTCTCTCTGTCTCTGGCAAGCAAAGTTGACCCAGACAACAAAGTAAAGCTATTTTTCGGCTACCAGCCCGACACGGAACCCACCGTGTTAGCCAGAGGTCCCTTTACTACTGTTCGGAGCCGCGGACCTTCAGAAACAGTAATAAATCACAGCAATAGTACATTCACGTAGTTGTAAACAGCACGATAATATATTAAGTAATCCAAAGTATTCAGAATACGTTACTCTCATTGAGTAACGTAACGGAATACGTTACAGAATACATTTTGGGGCATGTATTCAGTATTCTGTAATGGAATACATTTTAAAAGTAACCTTCCCAACACTGCTTATTGGGCTCCATATTTATTTATTATACAGGCTATACAGTACATAAGATCAAAACTCAAATGTTTTATGTAACTAAAGTGTGTAATTATGTGGGCTACAGACAATAATTAAGTTATAGACTATAACGTGTATACTTACTGCATTTGAATCATTTTAACCATATGTAACCACCTGCATATGTGTTTGGGGGGGAAAAAAAGGCTTTGATTTTGCCACCCCATTTCATTTCTTTGCCACCCTAAGAAAATTTCTCTAGATCCGCCCCTGATGATCAATAAAATGTGTCAGTGCAACACACGTGCACAATCCCAAGCTGCTCCGACTGTGCTGTAGCCCGGACCGGAGTCTTTGCTGGGCTGACTCTGGTCACCGGGCCTTATGTTTGACTCCTCTGCTTTAACCCAGATCACTAACATGCAGTTTTCCAACACCCTCACTAACGCCGGGTGTGAAACATACGCCCATCATTCTTCTTTTAGCCCGTGAAGTGGCTCCAGCCCAACAGAGGAAACCTCGCCGAGGCTCTCGAGGCCCAGCACCTGCTCAGGTGTGTTCACCTGAGTGAAGGTGTGGGAGGAGGTGGCTCACCCTCTTGTGGAAGAGCTTCTTGATGAAGGGTTTCCAGAAGTGCTCTTTGACCCCTTTGGCTTCCAGCACCAGGCCGTCGTGCAACCGGCACAGCTGCTCCATGAAGCAGAACGGGCCCGAGGCCGGCCGGAAGTCCTTGGTGCCGAAATCCTCAGGAAGCCCTGCGGGACGGAGAGACGGCGTTACCATGAAGACACCACAACACACAAACTTCTGTTATTTTTAATCGTAACATCATTTCAACTTTTATTCCTCACGTGTTAACCCCACAGCGGCCCGAGGAGTATCCACGTCCTCAAAGTCGCACTGATAATATTGATCAGCTCTAATCCTGGTTACACTCAGCTTATCAGAAGAACGAGATTACTGCATCTGATTCAATCCCAGGATAATAAAACCCTGATTACTGGCCTGTTGGTTCAGTCAGCACGACCTTCTTCCTGTTTAACAGGAAGTTCATTTCATACCTGCAGCAGGTATTTAACCCAAACCTTCAGGAGCGTCTTGTGTCACCTGAGCGGGCTGAACCACGCCCTCCAGGCTCTAAACGTGCACCTTTCTGTAAATGTTAGTTTCATGCTGAAACGCTGCTCATGGACGGAGTGTTTAACGAAACAGGTGAGCTCCCTGAGTCTGACCTCGCTCAGCTCCAGGGTTGTGCCTGACGGGATCACACGGTGTTTCAGGGCCTCACGGGGGGCACACAGGAAACCTGACAGGAAGTGAGGGCTGCGCTGACGGAGCCTGCTGCAGGCTCCGCCTTTGATTTATTTGAGATGTGACGCAACGCTGCAGCTGAGCGATAAGCAGGCTTCCTCTGCAGCTCACGTGATTTATTCAAAGAGTTGGAGACGTTACTATAGCAATCAAACACTAAACCAAGTGCGAACAACTCGTCTGTTAACAGAGGCAGGAACGATGTCTACGTCAGCCTCGGGACGGCACCTTTGAACTCCGGGTTCAGCAGGTCCTTCCTGGCGTTGCACAGCAGGGCGTTGGTGAAGACGAGGTCGAGGGCACACAGCAGCAGGTGGTACGAGTTCACCAGGTCGTCGCTGATCATGGGGAAGTTCCCTGAAAGAAGAAGCAGAAACATCATCAAGGTGCAAACTGGACTCAGAGCCGAGAGCAGGAAGTGAGCCGCACGCCGAGACCTGGCGTTCCAGCTGAGTGACTGCTGGGATGCAGCAGTGCACTCAAAGCTGCAGAAGAAGAAGAGATTGAAGCTTCACAGTCCTGATTATTTGTTATCCCATTTCTGCAGCTCCCAATCCCAACCCGACCCGACAGTAACACAGAGAAACACCGCACACGTGAGCGAGCACTTGGCGACAGTGGGAGGGAAACACTATTCCCACTGACGAAACCTCCAGCTGTCTGTGACCAGCTGTTGTTTGCACCGGGGGGCGCTGGACGGACTTCTCTGACATCAGTAAACAGGAAGTGCTTACCTTTGGCGTGGACAAACAGCACCCAGCAGAAGTTGAAGACCTCGGTCACGGTGCACGGGTGGCGTCTGCAAAGCAAAGTGCGCACATTGGTTAGCGGACGCCGCAGTCCCGCCGCCGCCCGGCGACCACACCAACAAACACCAAAGAATTGAATACTGAGCAGTTAGTATGAAGGTGAGGTGAAAGGTCACAGTCCCACCTCTGCTTGCGGCTGCGGTGCACTCGCGGCGGCTCCTCTGACGGCGCCCTGAAGATGGATTTGAAGATGGGGACATACTTCTTGAAGATGACGGCGGACACAATGAAGTTCCTCTCGAGCTTGTCGGTGCTCTGACGGAAGTCCGGCGGCAGGTCGGCCATGTCCTGCCACTTCTTCATCTTACTGAAGAATTCGATGAGGCTGAGGAGGAGCAGAGGGCGGGGATATGAGAAGCACGCCGAACCACGAAGACGGCGTATTATAAACCTCGTGGTTGCCTCTAAACCATTCACAGAGCGCACGTCTGACAGGGTCTATCATTTATTTATTTATATTCTTATTTTGTGTTTTTGTTTTTAGATGATATGCTTTGGGAAATAAAATCAGCCACGTTTATGTGAATCTGCTTGATTACTGATGCAGGTGCAGAGCAGATAACGTGACAGTGTCACAAATATCTGAACATAAATCTCATTGTTTGTTTACAGCTTCATGTTTTGATCACACAATTAAAAACCTTTTTCAATTTTAATTTTTATTATTGTGATTATTTCCATTTTATTCTATTTTTATTTATTCATCATTTTTAATATTTTGTAACTGATATTATTTTATATATTTAGTTTTCCTGCTCATTTCCAGCTGTTTGTGTGTCTCAGTGGTTCTCGTGTTCCCTCGTGTTCATAGTCTTTTGTCTATTTCCTGTTTTATTTTGAAGGTCTGCCTCTGTTACTGTGCCTGCTGGCCCCGCCCTGATTCTCTTCACCTGGGTTACCTGCCTGGCTGTGTGTCGTTATGTCTTCAGTGATTGTGTTTCTGTGGGTGTGAAGGTGGGGAGGGGCACACCGACCTCATCTCGGAGCAGCGCAGGATTCGGGTCAGAGAGACGTAGTTCCCCTCGGCCGTGCCTTTCCCCACCGTGGGCACCGACGACCTGCAGGCCACGTAGAGGGCACACGCCAACCAGTGCAGCTCGCTGCCCTGCGACAGGAAACGAGACGACAGGAAGCTTTGCAGACGTTACTGAATAAATATCATTTTTATTTAAAAGATTAGACGTGCGCAGAAATGCAGACGAGGCTGCGGGACGAAGGAAGCATCGAGGGACGGACAGCACTCTCGTCTCCTTCCCTTTCTGGGTCACAAAATAAACTTTTAACATATTTTCAGGCGAGAATGTAGCTGTGTAAACTTCAGATATCTGCTTGGTTTATCAAGATATCACATATTTGCAAAAGTGCTCCAACGTTTTCGGAGACGTCTGTTACCCACCCGCTTGATAGCAAGCCGGGGGTTCAATGGTCACTCGAGCCAGCGAGAGCAGCGGACTCCCGGCTTCATCGTTTTCAGACCCCCGCTGTCTTTCGTGACTCAGGTTAAACGTAATATATAAGTCACTTAGACAACCTAAAAATGTAATTGTTTGGCTTTTTTCAGTGTTTTATTTGTTTGTGAGTAAATCGGTTTGGCTGAGATTAAAGTTATTAGATTAGATTAAATAAAACTTTATTAATCCCTCGGGTGGGTTCCTCTGGGGTTTTCACACAGCTGAATAAACGTCAAACAGAAAACTGATTAAACAGAAGTGTGAGACGGTTGAGAGTTTGCTCCAGTGTCCTGTTATATTTTAGATAGCAAGGAGCAGACGGCCGAGTTTATTAAACTCCACCGAGACAGCGGTGACGCAGATCTGAAGGCCAGACCGTCCCATTTCACAGCCGCTCACTTCCGGCCTTCTTGGTCTTTGAAGGACCCGGCCCACGTAGACCGCGAAGGCCGGGTCCTCTGAAGGATGGACCCAGCCTTCGCTTGAGGGGCGTTCCTGGGTATTTAATGCTCACATTCAGTGTACTTAGAGCCATCACTGAAGTAAAATTCACCGTCATACTGCTCAGATCCAAGTACACACAGTACTTAAAGTACTCGTTATGCTGATATTAGTGTAGCACAGTTCTTTATTATTACTGTGTTTAACACGTCGGGCTGCTGGGCGGAGCAACATAAACACCACCTCCACCTGATGGAGGAGGAAACGCCATGCAGGGCACACGGTAAAGTACTCAAGTAAAAGTATTCAGATACTTGTTGCTGGTAGAATATGACAGCGCTACAGTTAAAGGGGCATCCCCCCGCCCCCTGCGGACACGCCCCTGCCCGTGGACACCGAGACCCGTCAGAAACACGTCACAGAGCCACCTGTCCAGGTGAGCGTGCTACCTCCAGGGTGAAGTTCCTGCTGATGTTCTCGTAGCTCCTCCACGCCTCCCCGCTCGCCTCCTCGTCCATGTTCAGCGCCCTGCAGAGCTCCTCGAACCCGCGGCGCGCTCTCTGCGCGGTTTCGTCCTCGTCGCTCATTTTCACCGCACTGACCGGACAAAGCGCGATCCCGCCGGGCACAGGGGGCCTCCCGCGGCGCGCGGACACGCTGTTCACGGGGCTGATGTCCTGAATAACGGCGTTATTACCGAGCACCGGGGCTCCCGGACTGCGAGGCCATTTAAAAGTCCTCTGACTGACAGATAGGCACGCATGCGCGGCTGCCAGCCACAGCGTCAAACGTCACGTCTCTGCGTACGTGCTTTAACGAATAGCACAAACAACGTAGCGGGGCCCCGCCCACTAAAGGTGCGTAGCTGAGTGTGAGTGGGTGGGCCGACCTGTCAATCACACTGCTGCTGCTTCCGGTTGTGTTGTGTTTTTCGCTGGTGCGGCGCTCCGCTCGCCCGGAAGTCCATCTGAAAAACATTAAATTATAACTTTTGTAAAATCTGTGAGCGGTAAAAGGCGGGAAACACAAACCTGTACAAACGTTTAAATGAGCGCTCATCGTTCGGCTGTCATTAATCTGCTGCACAGGTCCTCACAGTGCAGTGAAAGCAAAGGCTGAAACCGCACTTGGACTTCAGTCCGTTATCCTGTTGAAGGAAACAGGACACAGACTCAGCTGTCAGAACAACCCCAGGCAAATAAAGCTGTTCAAGCATGACATTAGTGTGTGAAAGAAAAGCATCCATTATATCTCGGGAGAGTTTGATAGAGTAATACTGCGGTTACCACAGAACTGTGACTGTGGGCAGTAGATTAGACTCTGAGTACAGCTGCGCTGTAGCACTGTACACACGTCTGCTCAACCCTTCAGATCCTTTAATAATCAGCTGAGGCCTGAACCACACTTCCTGACTGTGGGTGTGTGGAAATCAGTGCAGATGACAGGGATCATACACTAAACAGCAGATAGGAGCCCAAACGAGTCATAAAATAAAGATGTAAGGCTACATTCACACTGCAGGCGAAAGCGCATCAAATCCGATTTTTTTTTGACCCTATGCGACCCATATCCGATCATGGTATGACAGTGTGAGCGGCACAAATCCGATATTTTCAAATCCGATCTGGGTCACTTTCGTATGTGGTACTGAATCCGATACATATCCGATGTTTTAGAAAGTGACTGCTGTTTGAACGGACGTCGCATTAAATCCGTCTTTTACGTCACTGACACAAGACAGACGCCAATTATCAGCGCCGGAGAAGACATCGCGAACGCTTCCTGGCCATCCAGTGTAGATGTCAGTGAAACTGTTGGGAAGACAACGTGAACATTTTATTTGTACTGTATAATCTGCAGATTCTGACAGAAATCTGCGACTATCCTTTGAAGCACCGCTCCTCTAAAACAGCAATAAGGATAATTATTAGGTTATTTACATTATTATGTAAATAACAAAATAACTTAAAGCAAAAATTGGGAAACGTGAAGTCCGAAGTCTTTATTTTAAGGGCCATCAGTCAAACAATACTGTTTGGTTTGGGTCTAAACAGAGCGAGTTGTGTGTGACGTCTTCTTTTGCGCATGCGGGCCACTTTGAGCGTTCACACTGGAGAGCGTTTGCTGTCGCTTTTTATTTGTAGTGTGAACAAGCAGACAAAAAAATCGGATTTGATAAGAAAATCGGAATTGAGCATTAAGACCTGCAGTGTGAATGTAGCCTTAGTCAGAGTTATTGCACTTTGTTTGTGTGTTGAATTAAATCTCATATTCTATAAATTGATTGTAGTTTTGTTTACAGTCTGGAGATGACTCTGCACCTTTAAATATTATCACTAATAAGGTTCAAATTAATCTTAATGAACTTACACTGTGACTCTGTGACTTTGTCTCACTGTCCTCACACAGAAATATCATTACCATAAAGTTATTTTACCGTTAATTTGAACGCAGAATTTACACACACATTTCTTCACCTCATGCCGGCTTTTCTGTCGCTCGATGCAATCAAGTATTAATTATTGTAAGGTTGTAAATGTTTCATCTTCTTCTTGCAGCGGCTCCCTTCAATAAACTGTTAAAGACAGAATAATAGAACAATAAACTCACGTAGAGACTGAAGTCATCACTTTAGGAATGTGTCAGAAACTCAGACTCATTATAATGATCTCACCACCTTTTTTTAAAGCTACTGAAAACTTGCAGTGCTGATATAAACTCCATCTTGAGATGAATCTCTGTCGATTCTCGTTGCTTTCTCTCTGCCCAGCTCAGTGGCTCACATCGAGAAACATGGATCTCGTCTGGAGCAACAACCTTGCAGGTCTCTATCACTCGTTATTTAACCTCGTCTCCTTCCTGTTCAGCCAGGCTGCACAGACGGAGGTTCCTTCTTCTGTTGTAACGCTCCATCCCAGTCACATGTTGGTGTTCTTTCGTTAAGACTTCTGAAGTCTCCTTCAGATCCTTTCACATTTGTGTGTATCTGGTACAGTCTTTGATAACTCTTCCTTCTTTAAAGTAACAGGAAGTAATTTTCTTGTGTTTTTACGTAGCGTTGTTTGGTTTTTAAGGTCTGTGGTATGCTAACGCCGGCAGCTTCATCGCCTTATTTCCGTCGATCTTCATAACTGTAATTTTTCCAACTGTCCTTTAAAGTTCATCTTTATACATCAGGCTGCGGTGTGCTGTTGGATCCTGAATGAATTGATTTGTGTGTTTTTAAGGTGAGAAAATCATTTAAAGGTGCTACCCAAACATTCCTCTGACTTTCTCGTCCCCATCTCACCTGAACCAGACCTGAAAGCAGTGACTGAGAACAGAATCTCATCACTTAGGTCAGAGGTCAGCTGAGCATGAGACTCATTGTCCAGTCAATCTTCAGAGGACCCGCCCCCTGCTGGACAGCATAGGGACTGCAGGTCGTCGAGGTCAGTGACCTAACTCCTTTAATACACAGCTGCCCACCTCCAGAAAGACCTCGGCTTTCACAGGATGGAGACAAGCCAACCACACACAGCGCCACCTGCAGGGCCTTTTAAGAATTTTCTATCTCTTTGCATTGCTGCTGATCATACTGTTAGATATGTTTCATATGCTGTGTAGAGCTGGGCGATAAAACGATAACGATATGTATTGCGAAATAACTTTTTCTCAATAGAAAAATTAAACTATTGCGATAGGCTTCATCTCTCTTGTCCTCTTAAAAAAAAGAAAAAAAAGAACAGCCAATCCAAATTAAGTAGCGCAAAGCCAAACCAATCACAGCCGCAGCGTCACGTCACGTGACTTGTTACGTACAGCACAAGCGCCAAGGTGCACATGTGTATTTGTTTTTGCAGCCGTGCAGCCCGGGTAATGAAGGAAATGAGTTTGCCGACTAGAGAAAAATCAACCGAGAGCGTGAGCGAAGGTTACCGAAGAAAAAACAGATGATGGTTCCAATGCAGGAGAGCTTGTCGAACGGAAGGGCCACAGAAGTTCCGTAGTGTGAAGGTATTTTGGCTATTTCAAGTCTGACAAAAAACAGAGTAGCGCGCACTGTAAATTGTGCCGAAAGCAAGTCTGGATATACAATAAAGCGGTGCATGCTCAATCTCTGACTGAAAGCGCTAATTCGTCATTCGGCTTTTGTCAGACTAAAGTAACTGTTAAAACTGTTTGAAAAGCTAAGCTATACAACAAGGAGAGATTGAGAATTTCCTTTTAGTTCTCAGTTTATTTGATATTGACAAAAGTTAGTCAATTTTGTCTGTTCTTCTGTAAAACAAACTAAGATTTATTTTTAGAATTAATATTTTGTTTCTAAGTGGAATTGACAATTTAGTCTGTTTTGTTTTTTCTGTTTTGAAACTTAAACGCTTTAGCGGCTGCCTTTTGTGTAGTTTGCAATATTTGCCTTTATTTATCTGAAACTGAAGTCTCATGTTCCTTAAGTACATCTACCCTGTTGAACTTATTATGGGAAATAAATATTTTAATTAAAACAAGCTGCTGATTATTTCACATTTTACTTGTGAGCAATGGCACATTTAAATCTTACAAATATAGTTATTTGGCTTATATCGTGATATATATCGTTATCGCCTGAAATGAAAAAACATATCGTGATATGAAAAAATCTTATATCGCCCAGCTCTAATGCTGTGGTATAAAATGTGACACAAGGAGGCCGTTTAATGATTTTCTAATGAAGTTTCACTCATCAACTGCCTGCCTGATTAAAATAATCATCAGATTAATCAAAGATTCAAGTAATTTTATTTTTGTTATACATCATCATGAAGAAAGCTGTGTAAAGTCTGTCCTTCATCCTGAGCTCAGCTTCAACTTAAAGGACGCTGCTCCTCCTCTTCCAGCTGAGGTGTTGACAGCGCTCATCCTTGCTCACCTGCAGGAGGCGCCGCTTCCAGCAGAGACGCAGACAGCTGCAGCTTTAGAGGGGGGAGGCAGTCTGCGAGCTCCCAGCATGCCTCAGGTGGAGCGGCTGCTGAAGGGAGGCTCGGCCTGCAGGGGGTGCTCGCCTGGAGGGAGAGACCGTACAAACGCCCTGAGACGGCCCGAGGGAGAAAAGCTGTTTGCAGCTCATGCTCCACAAATATCATCTGTTTCATTTCAGTGGAATTAAATAAATAATAAATAATAAAATAAGGACTTTTCTCCAAATGCTGAGAAAGAAATGTTTGAATAATATTGGAAAATGACTTTATTATATTTCATAAGAAACGGTGATGAGATGTCAGAAACATCATCAGCAATAATGCTAATGATGATAGTGATGATGCTGCTGCTGCTGCTGCTGATGATAGTGATGATGATGGTGATGCTACTGCTGCTGCTGCTGCTGACGATGATGATGATGATGATGATAGTGATGATGTTGATGCTGATGATGGTGATGCTGCTGATGCTGATGATGATAATGATGATGATGATGATAGTGATGATGATGATGATGATGATGATGATGATGATACTGATGATGATAGTGATGATGATGATGATACTGATGATGATAGTGATGATGATGATGATGATGTTGATGATTCAATTCAATTCAATTCAATTTTATTTATACAGCGCCAAATCACAACAACAGTCACCTCAAGGCGCTTTATATTGTACAGGAGATCGTACAATAATACATACAGAGAAAAACCCAACAATCATATGACCCCCTATGAGCAAGCGCTTTGGCGACAGTGGGAAGGAAAAACTCCCTTTTAACAGGAAGAAACCTCCAACAGAACCAGGCTCAGGGAGGGGCGGGGCCATCTGCTGTGATTGGTTGGGGTGAGAGAAGGAAGACAGGATAAAGACATGCTGTGGAAGAGAGACAGAGATTAACAATAGGGATGGACCGATCCGATATTACGTATCAGTATCGGTCCGATACTGACCTAAATTACTGGATCGGATATCGGAGAGAAATTAAAAATGTAATCCGATATCACAAAAGCACCTCACAAAACTTGCGACATGGCGTAACCCAGCTCATAACCTTAGCAGTCGGAGCAGTATGCATCACGTGACAGAGCGGCTGTGGCGTGCGACACCTGTCGGCGGTCTGGTTGAGCATTTGTAGCCTCGCTACCAAACCAGCATTTCATCTCCGAGGAAGTTATTCAATTCAATTCAATTCAATTCAATTTTATTTATATAGCGCCAAATCACAACAAAAGTCGCCTCAAGGTGCTTTATATTGTACAATAGATCGCACAATAATAAATACAGAGAAAACCCCAACAATCATATCATATGACCCCCTATGAGCAAGCACTTTGGCGACAGTGGGAAGGAAAAACTCCCTTTTAACAGGAAGAAACCTCCGGCAGAACCAGGCTCAGGGAGGGGCGGGGCCATCTGCTGCGACCGGTTGGGGTGAAGAAGGAAAACAGGATGAAAGACATGCTGTGGAAGAGAGACAGAAATTAATAACAGATATGATTCGATGCAGAGAGGTCTATTAACACATAGTGAGTGGCTGGAAAGGAAAAACTCAATGCATCATGGGAATCCCCGGCAGCCTACGTCTATTGCAGCATAACTAAGGGAGGATTCAGGGTCACCTGGTCCAGCCCTAACTATATGCTTTAGCAAAAAGGAAAGTTTGAAGCCTAATCTTGAAAGTAGAGATACTGTCTGTCTCCTGAATCCAAACTGGAAGCTGGTTCCACAGAAGAGGGGCCTGAAAACTGAAGGCTCTGCCTCCCATTCTACTTTTAAATACTCTAGGAACAACAAGTAGGCCTGCAGAGCGAGAGCGAAGTGCTCTAATAGGGTGATATGGTACTACAAGGTCATTAAGATAAGATGGGGCCTGATTATTTAAGACCTTGTATGTGAGGAGCAGGATTTTGAATTCTGGATTTAACAGGAAGCCAATGAAGGGAAGCCAAAACAGGAGAAATCTGCTCTCTCTTTCTAGTCCCTGTCAGGACTCTTGCTGCAGCATTTTGGATCAGCTGAAGGCTTTTCAGGGAGTTTTTAGGACATCCTGATAATAAAGAATTACAGTAGTCCAGCCTGGAAGTAATAAATGCATGAACTAGTTTTTCAGCATCACTCTGAGACAGGATATTTCTCATTTTAGAGATGTTGCACAAATGGAAGAAAGCAGTCTTACATATTTGTTTAATATGTGCGTTGAAGGACATGTCCTGGTCAAAAATGACTCCAAGGTTCCTCACAGTGTTACTGGAGGCCAAGGTAATGCCATCCAGAGTAAGAATCTGCTTAGATACCATATTTCTAAGATTTTCAGGGCCGAGTACAATAACCTCAGTTTGATCTGAATTAAGAAGCAGAAAGTTAGCGGCCATCCAGGTCTTTATGTCTTTAAGACATTCCTGCAGTTTAACTAATTGGTGTGTGTTACCTGGCTTCATGGACAGATAGAGCTGCGTGTCATCTGCATAGCAGTGAAAATGTATGCTATGTCTTCTAATGATGCTGCCTAAGGGAAGCATGTATAATGTAAACAGAATTGGTCCCAGCACTGAACCCTGTGGAACTCCATAATTGACCGTAGTGTGTGAAGAGGACTCTCCATTTACATGTACAAACTGGAGTCTATTAGATAGATATGATACAAACCACTGCAGCGCAGTACCTGTAATACCTACAGCATGTTCTAATCGCTCTAATAGGATATTATGGTCAACAGTATCGAACGCTGCACTGAGGTCTAGCAGGACAAGCACAGAGATGAGTCCACTGTCAGAGGCCATAAGATCATTTGTAACCTTCACTAAAGCTGTTTCTGTGCTGTGATGAGCTCTGAAACCTGACTGAAACTCTTCAAATAAGCCATTCCTCTGCAGATGATCTGTTAGCTGTTTGACAACTACTCTTTCAAGGATGTTTGATATGAAAGGAAGGTTGGAGATTGGCCTATAATTAGCTAAGACAGCTGGGTCTAGAGATGCTTTTTAAGTAAAGGTTTAACTACAGCCAGATTGAAGGCCTGTGGTACATAGCCGATTATTAGAGATAGGTTGATCATATTTAAGATTGAAGCATTAATTAATGGCAGGACTTCTTTGAGCAGTTTTGTAGGAATGGGGTCTAAAAGACACGTTGATGGTTTGGAGGAATTAATTATTGAAGTTAACTCAGAAAGATCAATTGGAGAAAAAGAGTCTAACTTAACATCGATGGTACTAAGAGTAGCTGTAGATAATATTACATCTGTGGGATGATTATTGGTAATTTTTTCTCTAATGATTAAAATTTTATTTGTGAAGAAGTTCATGAAGTCATTACTAGTTAACGTTAAAGGGATTGTTGGCTCAGTAGAGCTCTGACTGTTTGTCAGCCTGGCTACAGTGCCGAAGAGAAACCTGGGGTTGTTCTTATTTTCTTCAATCAGTGATGAATAGTAAGATGTTCTGGCTTTGCGGAAGGCTTTCTTATAAAGCAGCAAACTATTTCTCCAGGCTAAATGATGATCCTCTAAATTTGTGACACGCCATTTCCTCTCCAGCTTACGAGTTATCTGCTTTAGGCTACGTGTTTGAGAATTATACCACGGAGTCAGGGACTTCTGATTTGAGACCTTAGTTTTCACAGGAGCTACAGTATCCAGAGTCGTACGTAGTGAGAAGGTAAAATTATTAACAAGATGATCGACCTCTGTTGGAGTAGCGTTCAGATAGCTGCTCTGCTCTATGTTGGTACAGGGCATTGAAGATGATAACAGTGGGTGGATTATAATCTTAAACTTAGTTACAGCACTTTCAGAAAGACATCTACTGTGATAAAGTCTACTCTCCACTGCTGTGTAATCAATTATTGTAAATGTAAATGTTATCAGGAAATGATCAGACAGCAGAGGGTTTTCAGGAAACACTGTTAAATGTTCAGTTTCTATGCCATATGTTAAAACAGGATCTAGAGTGTGATTAAAGTGGTGGGTGGGTTCTTTTACATTTTGAGAGAAGCCAATTGAGTCTAATAACAGATTAAATGCCATGTTGAGGCTGTCATTTTTAGCATCTACATGGATGTTAAAATCACCCACAATAATTATTTTATCTGAGCTGAGCACTAAATCAGATAAAAAGTCTGAGAAATCAGAGAGAAACTCTGTGTAAGGCCCAGGTGGACGATAGATGATAACAAGTAAGACTGGTTTCTGAGTTTTACAGCTGGGGTGGACGAGGCTAAGCATCAGGCTTTCAAATGAATTAAAAGTCTGTCTTGGTCTTTGGTTGATTAATAGGCTGGTGTGAAAAATTGCTGCCACACCGCCCTCTCGGCCTGTGCTTCGAGGTTTCTGGTAGTTAGAATGACTCGGGGTGTTGATTCATTTAAACTAACATAATCATCCTGCTGCAACCAGGTTTCTGTAAGGCAGAGTAAATCGATTTGTTGATCAATTATTAAGTCATGTACTAACAGAGACTTGGAGGAGAGAGACCTAATATTTAATAATCCACATTTCACTGTTTTACTCTTTGGTTCAGATGTGGATACTGTATTGTTCTTTCTTTGTGATTTTTTATGTTTAAGTTGTTTATTGCTGGTTTTTAGTTTGTTTTTTGTCTGTTTGGGAGCTGACACAGTCTCAATGGAGATGGGTTTTTGGGGGGGTAGCAGGAGGAGAGAAGCTGCAGAGAGGCGTGTAAGACTGCAACTCTGCTTCCTGGTCCCAACTCTGGATAGTCATATTTTGGGGGGTTTAATAAATTGGTCCATATTTCTAGAAATGAGAGCTGCTCCATCCAAAGTGGGATGGATGCCGTCTCTCCTAACAAGACCAGGTTTCCTCCAGAAGGTTTGCCAATTATCTATGAAGCCCACATCGTTTCTGGGACACCACTCAGACAGCCAGCAATTTAAGGAGAACATGCGGTTAAACATGTCACTCCTGGTCTGATTGATGATGATGATAGTGATGATGATGCTGATGATGATAGTGATGATGCTGCTGATGCTGATGATGATAGTGATGATGATGATAGTGATGATGATGATGATGATAGTGATGATGCTGCTGCTGCTGATGATAGTGATGATGATGATGATGATGATGATAGTGATGATGCTGCTGATGCTGATGATGATAGTGATGATGATGATAGTGATGATGATGATGATAGTGATGATGCTGCTGCTGCTGATGATAGTGATGATGATGATGATGATGATGATAGTGATGATGATGCTGATGATGATAGTGATGATGATGATGATGATGATGCTGATGATGATAGTGATGATGATGATGATGATAGTGATGCTGCTGCTGCTGCTGTTGCTGATGATAGTGAAGATGATGATGATGATGATGCTGATGATGATAGTGATGATGATGCTGATGATGATAGTGATGATGATGATGATGATGATGCTGTTGATGATAGTGATGATGATGCTGATGATGATAGTGATGATAATGATGATGATGATGATAGTGATGATGATGATGATAGTGATGCTGCTGCTGCTGCTGTTGCTGATGATAGTGATGATGATGATGATGCTGATGATGATAGTGATGATGATGATGATAGTAATGCTGCTGCTGCTGATACTTATGTGCTGTTTTTCACTTAGGCAGAAACAAACTGGGAATTATTGTAGTCTGAAGGGGTTTTGTGGGTTGGCGGTGGCCGGGCTAACAGGATGGAGCAGCTTCCTCAGTGATCTTCGGCGTTCAGGGTCACTGCAGGCACGCCTGTGAGCAAACGCCGCCATCTGTCAGCGAGCTGCAGCCAAACCTGCAGGACGACACTCAGCTTCATTTACACATGCAGCTCTACAGCTCCTCGGATTTTAACCTGCACCTTTGTGCTTCCAGTCAAATATGAAGCCAGATGAGCTGCTGAAAGAGCTGAAAGTCATGAAAGAGTTTTCTCTGCTTTCTGAAGCCATCACATCAAATTATGGGTCAAACGTTTGATTGGCTTCAGATATATCGATCGTGACAGTGATCATCACACAGCATCTCCCAGCGAGCCCCATTTCCTAACCTCTAGTTTTAAGGATCTCCTGATTCTGCTCCAAACGTCCTGAATCTGAAAAACTGAGTTTTGATTTCGTTTTTTTAGATTTTCTTCTTCTTGTGCAGCACGGTGGTTAGCACTGGTGTCTCACAGAAGAAGGTCCTGAGTTCAATTCCACCATCAGGCCGGGGTCTTTCTGTGTGGAGTTTGCATGTTCTCCCTGTGTTTGTGTGGGTTCTCTCCCACAGTCCAAACACATGCAGTTAGTGGGGGCAGGTTAACTGGTAACTCTAAACTGCCCACAGGTGCGAATGGTTGTCTGTTTCTATGTGTTAGCCTGGTGACCTGTCCAGGGTGTACTGTGCCTCTTGCTGAGGCGGAAGAGGATGCACGGATGGATGTTTTCCTCTAAAACCAGTTCAGAAATAAAGATATTCCTTTTTGAGGAAACTTGACCATCTTTAAAATGACAGAATGAAGAATTTAGAGTTTAAAGTTTTATTTTCTGTGAAAACAAAGTTTTTTTGAGAAAATCATTTTCAGCCTTTTCACGTGTTTGGAGTCTGTGTGGAAAGAGCTCCAAACTTTATTTATTCTGACTTTCACAGCTGCAGTAGCTGGATGTAACTGGTCCCAGTACTGATTCTGGTCCCAGTCCTGATCCTGGTCCTGGTCCCAGCTGCTGCTTCAGGCTCTGAGCATGCTCACTTAAAAAAGGCGTTTCACAGGTCATGTGACTACCATGACTTGGTTGTAAATATGTTAGAGGGTTAGACCAGCTGTCGGCTTCAAAACAATGTGTGACAAGCAGATCGCCTCCACTGTGGGCGGAGCTTTAAGATTCCTGCTACATGATGTCTGCCTTTTTTGTTTTTTTATCATTTCAGCTCAGTCAACAACAAAAAATCTTTTAAATCTATTTTATTCATGAATTTCATTATTTGTAACTTCATTGTGATGAACTCCGGGTGGAGGGGCCCCTTTTGAGTATGTGCCCAGGACCCCCCAGGCTCTAGGACTGCCTCTGTGTCATCTGTGGCTGCATAAACGAGACTCAGAGATAGAAAAGTTTAAATGTTTTATATTTATAGTTTATTCATTTAAAAAGGACATATAAGTGTAAACATGCCAAATAAGAAACTTAACACACCATCAGACATAAATGCATAAAATCACATCATAAAACATCAGTGCAGTGTAAAAATGGTCTGTACGCGTTGATGAGCTGCTGAGACGTCACAGCTTCACTGAATGCTTTTAGGAACGATGTCACACTGAACATGATGATGCCGCTCTGTCTCTCTGTCACAGAAAGGTGATGCCCAGCAGGGGGCACTCTGAGCAAACAGACTGCAGGCAGCCTCCTCCTCTGCTTCCCCCAACATCGTCTAACATCGTCTCTAATGAGATTTCACAAAGTCTGAAGCAGGAAGCAGACGCTTCAGTCGGCTCGTGCAGGTTAAAGTTTCAGTGGTTGTCAGTCTGGGTGGGTTGGTTTCACTGCAGAGGGTCAGAGGAGGACGGAGCTCCACATCACCTCCATCACACACTTCAACGGATCAGCACCACAGTTTTCTGCCAGTTTCCAGTTTTCAATCATCACTCTTGTGTCTGATAACTGTGGTGATCACGATCTTCTCAGGTGTCCACCTGAGAAGGTGAATAAAAGAGAAAAACAAAGCTTCAAACTTTCAGTTTGTTAAAGCAACACGAAGAGAATAAATGAAATATGATGGCTGATGAAATGAAATGATTTCATTTGCTGGGGCAGGTGGAGCAGAGGGTCAGACGGTGGGGATGCAGGCTGAAACGGCGCTGCAGTCACTGGGGATTCTGGGTAATTTTGAGGGACGGCGTGTTTGTGGGAGCTGCAGGGAGCCGCCTGCTGGCTGGCCCAGCTGCTGAGGAGGAGGAGCTGCGTGGCAGGAGGGTTTGAGTGGCATCACCAGGGAACAGCTGCCGGCCCACGGCAGCGCCCCTCACCGCCACACCAGGATGCTCCTCGCCGTCTGACAGCATAAACACACAGCTGGAAGCTGGTGGAGGGGGAGGTGACGGGGAGTTGCCCGGGGGGGCTGAGGGAGTCTGAACAGGCCAGGAGGTGAAACCAAGCTGTCCATCTGACACCATCAGAGGAGGAGCAATTTAACGTATCCCACAGACTTTCCATCATATAAATTATTATTATGATGATTATTGTTGTTATTATTATTACTATTGTTGTTTTTGTTAATATTATTGATGTTGTTCTTATTATTACTGATATTATTATTGTTATTTAAGCACCACGAACAGGAAAACAAGGAGAAATCAAAGCTGAAGCAGGAAATAATTTCACTTTTCGACTCAATTTAATTATTAACAGTCACCTCGAGGTGCTTCATACTGTACAGACCCTACAATCAGTCAGAGACACCCTGTGACCGAGCACTTGGCGACAGTGGAAAGGAAAAACTCACTTTTAACAGGAAGAAACCTCCAGCAGAAATAGGCTCAGGGAGCAATGGGAGCGTCTTCCTTTATGATGATGCCAAATATCAGATTTGTTTATTGATTTCTGCTCGTGAAAAGCTCAGGCTTCCCTCTGACGAGCTCGGCTCTGTTTTAGACACTCAACTGAACATTATAAGAACCATCAGTGATTTTATGAACGCCTGTAAGACAAACACCATCATGGCTCCAAAGGTGTGAGCACACAGGTACCACACTGAGTGGGCTCTGAGCAGAGAGCACAGGTGGACTTTTCACCTGTGTCTTTTCTGGCTGTACGTGCACGGTGATGGTGCTGTGTTATTATTAGTTTTATAATGAATCCTCTCTGAACGTGTATTAAAGCTTCGCCCTAAATTAGTTTTCTTCTCCCTGATGGTGACGACTTCACGTTCACAGGTTCTTCTTCATCGGTGGCGGCTGTTACACCCACTGTGACCAACAGAAGCTTCTCCTGAGCTTCAAGACTTTTATTGGACAATGAATCAGATATATGCAGAGGTCAGCCGTCCCCTCAGAGCTGGCTAAGTTCACCTCAGCTGGTGAGCTTTTAAGCACTAAAACCATCGTCAGACCGGCTTCCTGCAACCGTCCAGCAGCAGTTTGGTGACAGTGAGCATTGACGTGAACACAGCCTGTGGGCTGTTTGAACTGCACTGGCCTCCCCTCGCCGCACTCAGAGATCCTGCACAGGTTTCTTCCTCTCGTCACACGTTGAAGAACTGAGCGTCAGAGCGCGTGATGCTGCAGATGTTTTCTGTCCAGCTGTTACTCTGTACTTTACAGCACAAACAGAGCGGAGGTTTATGAACGCAGCCCAGGCTCCTCTGAGGGTCCCGCCAGCCTTCGCAGCTCAGCTTTGATTAAACTGATCGATACTTCCTGTTTCCTGTTTAATGGATTATTGAGTGACGCCGGTTTTGTTTCTCCTGCTGTGGATCGATGTTCCACCGTGTTTATTTGTTTTCTGTCCAAATGTGAAGAATCGGGCCGGAGATCGATGCAGCAGAACTCCTTTCTTAAACATTACAGCAGGAAGAGGAGCTGGGTTTGAGTCTGGACATCTCCATCAGCCCGGCTTAAAAGCCGGACCAATGGGACATCGGCGCGTTTGTGGACCAGGAAGCGTCTGATTTGGGTTTGGCGATGAGCAGGTACGGTCAGCGTGCACAGAGCACAACGCAGCATGTTTGAATCCAAGACTCAAACCTTCAGCTTTAAAAAACATCCCTGCAGGCAGAGCGGGAAGTGTCAGCCTGGCCGTCTGCGCCAGAAACGCCGGACAGTTCTGCTCAGGTGTTCGCTCAGGTGCAGCTGCTTCACCTCTCCCCTGTTCTCACGCCTCCAACCTGAAAAACACAAAGAGGACAAAGACGTAAAATCACAGAAGATTTATGGACAAATAAAAACCGTCTGAATCCAGCAGAAGAGTCAGTGTGTGTGAGCTGTGCATGCTTCAAAGAAACCTCAGGGTGCGGATGAATACGTCGGTAAAATAGTTCACGTGGCAGAGCCTCAGTGATATAAAGAACAGATCGCTTTAAACTTACAGTTTTTCAGATCAAAGCTGTAATTTGTGCTTGTGCACACAGCTCTGCAGACGTCTGCGGGGGAGGTCGTGATGTGCCGTCTTCAGCCTTGGCCTCCTGAACGTGAACCCTGTTCGGATTTCTCCCTGAATCCGGCTCATTGTGAGGAGAGCTTAGGATTCTCACTCGGCCTGTTTGTCGCTGCGGGATCAGGATCAAACTCAAAAGATGAGCTGCTGCTTCTGAAATGTACACAAGTGGTTGGTTAAACCGAGCCCCCCCCGCCGTCGCACATGGAGGACATGCAGGAGGTGTAAGCCTCTTAGCGCCTCGTATCCTCCGAGGGTCGCGCTGAAATTGAACAGCTTCCAGCATTTCCCTCCTGTTTGTCAGAGCAGATGTTGGAGCTCAATGGGAAGCTTAATGCTACCTACCCTCCGCACCGTATCGCCTCCCATCATGCCGAGCGTGTCGGGGGGCAGATAAAGAAAACGTTTAGCCTCATTCATCTGCCCGATGGCACGCTGACGTGACAAAGACTCTCCCGCTGTCAGAAAATGAATCGCAGAGAAACATTCAGAGCAAAGATGCCGGCCTGTAATCTGGACACTGGGATTATACTCTGAAGGCTGTCACTGCGGTACGGTGGCTCTGAAGGTCACGTACATTTACCAAAAATACGAATAAAGAGAAAATCACAAACATGTGGGCGACCTGCTGCACAGAGAGAAAACGCTCCGCAGCGAGGCCCCGCTAAAGGCCGAGAGACACGGCACGATCTGCACACGTGCCGTGTTTCAGGGACAGCTGTGTTCGGAGGGTCTCATCTTGTTTTTGGGATTAGGCGTGTCTGTCAGATTAGAATAGAGCGGAATAGAATCAGCCTTTATTGTCGTTGTACATGATGCGTGATGTACACCAGCTGTGATGGAATAAAATAGAAATATGAGACGAGAGAAATCGATACAGACAAGTCGCAGAACGATTCTGTAGTGTTTGGGGGCGGGGCCTTAAGTGGCGTTTGGGGGCGGGGCCTTCAGTCGTGTTTGCTGGATCGTGTTTCGGTGATGAAGTCATTTAGCTTCTTGGTCGTGTTCGTGTGACTTCACTGGAATTTTGAGATCTGGTGCTTTGGAACATTTTACTCTTAAATGTTGACTTTAAGTAATTGGATTACATGTAAATTTCCCACATCAGGAGTTTAATGTAAAGTGTTAAATTTACTGGACTGGTTTACATTCAGGTTACACGAAGGATCATTATTTACAGGTGACCCCGGTGCAGTCGTGGGTCAGCCTCAGTCATTCACTGATTTCCCTTAAACCTCACAGGTGACTGTTTATGGAAAAATATCCTCCACAAGTTTTTATGGTGGAAATATATCATTTTTAATGCTAAATTATTAATAATATTAATAATGTATACTTTATTGATCCCCATGGGGAAATTCCTGTCTGAATTTAAATTATAATTACTAAATAAATATTAATGTAAATTTTAAAAAGTATTAAAATAAAAATATTAATACTTTATACATTTTTCAGTGCTGTGGTGGTTACGCAAAGTAACCACAGAGGAAGACGCGGAGTGGCGTACTGCAGGGGCGGGAAGTTTGGAAGCAGCCAATCCGAGAGCGTCATTCATCTCTCTTTAAATTAGAAACATAACGTCTGCAGAGGTCGACTGTAGTCAGACTGTGTGTGTGTGTGTGTGTGTCTGTGTGTGTGTCTGTGTGTGTGTGTGTGTGTGTCTGTGTGCGTGTCTGTGTGTGTGTCTTTAGTGTTTCTGGGATTTACTCCCTGTTATTTGTATTTAAGCAGATTTATTCATATTTTAACTCTCAGGATTTGTAACTTTGTAAAACTCAGTTTTTTGTGTGTTTGTTGTGTTTTCAGTGTTTCTTTGGTCGAGTTCGTGTAAGTCTCACCTGAGAATTTACATTTTGTACATTTGTAGATTTTCATCAATAAAAAACGGTCTGCTGATTTTGGCTGTCATGAATATCCCCACATTATGTTTGTTTGTGATTTAAAAGGTTTCTGTCCTCGTGTCCTTCTGTCCATCTCTCCTGGCCTTCTGTCCTCCCCTCCTGTCCTCCTGTCCTTGTGTCCTGGCTCTTCTGCTGTCAGCTGGTCATGTTAGCACCTCTAACACAGGATGAGCCTCGTGAAGTAGTTTTGTTGCCAAACTGAAGGAAAGCATGAAAGAGAATAAAAAGCATAGAATAAAAAACAGAAAAGAAGTCTGACTGTGTGACTGTTGTTCTTTCTGATGCTACGTCTCCAGGATGACGTGTTCCATGGAAGCACACAGGAAGCACTCAGAGGGTTGGACGTGTCTGTCAGTCTTCAGCATTTAGGACGCCGCGTTCGATTCGTTTGGTTTCCTTTTCACACATTCAAGGTGCCAATGAAAGCTCGTGGGGTCCTCTGCAGCGGAGGACACCGTCCGGCCGTCTGTGACGGCGATCATTAATGTGTGTATGTATTTTGTGTGTACTGGCTGCTGACTGAGCTGCTGTCAGGTTTTTCTGGTTAAAATAAATCAGGTAAAAGTTTCACTTGAATTTGGCATCCTGAACACATGCGGGCCTGTCGTGGTGCTGATGTTACTGCGATGCTGTGGAGCACACCCCGAGGCCTGAACGCTGCTTTGTATCTCCGAGTTTGGAGGAAAAATTTCTGAAAACACCGAAATCAATCTGAGTAGCGAAGCTACCAAAGAGCAGAACAACGAACATTTACACTTCCACATGATCATCTGCTGTTTCATGATGAATATAAAAACTGCAGATCAGTGTTTCTTCATAAACCAGGTTTGAAAAGTGATTCAGTCGTGTCCTTTAATCAAATGAAGACGAGCTGCTGATGGAAAAGCTCTCACATATTTATGAATGAGTTTTATTTAAAAGCTCTAATTGTTTTTTTAAAATGCTAAAATCTTTGCGTCTGCACGGCGGTCGACTCCAGAGCGCTCAAGTTATTTCGAAACGATTACGGAGGAAACTGTTAAGAAATGAGTCATGGCAAAAATTCAGGTGGGTGCTGCGCTGCGGTCTGCACACTTACACCTGAAGGAAAACCAACGTGATGAGCTCAACGTGACAGTTTCAGTGGCATCACCTCAACTATAAACTCATTGATTTATAAGAATATGAGCTGAACTCATCCTGAAACAGTGGTTTCATAATTTGTTGGATTTAAGACAAAACAGACGAATGAATAAAAAAATGAAATAAAAATTCTGAAAACATTTTTCCAAGATGAATTAATTAGAAGCTAAAATACAAAAGAAAGATTCATTAAAATTTTTAACATGGTTGTCATATTTAGGTTTGAATTTCAGTTTTTTTCTGTGTTTAAATGATTAAATATAATAAATGTAATAATATAATTATAGTTTGTCAGATGTTAAAATTTCACATTTAAAGATGAAACGACTCCATTATTCTGATCACACGCAGAAAAACAAAAAGGTCATTTTGTAAATAAAGAACAGATTTTTATTGGTTAAACCTGGACGTTTGTTTTGGTTGGATGGTTGTGAGAGGACGCCGCTCGTGTGCGCTGCTCTGGATTTAATCAAAGCGTCAGTTTTACAGCACCTCAGTGAACGCGGCGCCGTCCTCTGGACTTTATTTAAAGGATCAATAACAGCTGGATGACGGCTCGTTAAACGTGTCGTGGATTTAAACTGAAACCTGGATAATGTTGTTAGAAATACAAGTGAGGTGAAACGAGCGCGTGAACGGGCCGCTGAGGCCGCGCCTCGTTAAATCAGCAGCTCGTTATCTGTGTGTGAAGAAGAGCAGGCGGGTTAATAAAACTAGGCTTTAATGATACGTGAGGATTACAAACATCTGATCAACATAGAAAAACTGTCTCAAATTCAACCTTCCTGTTAACAAATCAGAGTCTGCCCCGCCCCCTGGGGGCCGTGCAGAGCCCGAGGAAATGCTCTACACGTTCGCCGTGTCTCTGCTGTGCTCGTGCGGCTCCAGCTGGCTCTGGCAGCGCAGCCGGCGGTCCCGGGCTGCCGTCTGCGGTAATCCGTTTAACGGCGAGCCGCCGCCGTGCAGGGGCCCCAGGGGGCCGTAGGCGGAGTATCCGGGGATGAAGGGGGAGGCGTAATAGAAGTGTCGGGGCAAGGCGGGGCCGTGGGGGAACGGGGGCCGTTGCTGCCCCAACCCCCCTCTCTGTGCCGAGTCACTACATCCTTTGCTTTTGTCCGAAGACGTGGCGATCTCAGCCAGCGACCACAGTTTGGGTTTGGGGGCCACGTTCGGCCCTGGGTGGCGCCGCAGGGGCCCTCCTTAGACCGCGGGCTCGGCGTGCGCGCACCCTCCAGCACTCTGAGCGTCTCCGGGGGGTGCTCCGAGGAGGGGCCGCCGACATGTCCACGGGTCTCTGGTCCACGGGGGAGTCCTGAAAGTCCAGCTCGTCGAATCCTCGATCGGCGTCGCTGCCGCCGTCCTCTCTGAACGCCAAACCACGGGAGTCTGGGGGGGAGGGGGGGAAAGGCCGGGTCAGACCAAACACACATCAGCGTTCACACGTGCAGCATTATGAGTTCGATTCAAACACACAAACAAAACGCACTGCACATTTGACCCCACCCCCTCACATCTGCCTGATGGTCACAGTTTCAGCAGCCCAAACAAAATCAGCAGCCAATCAGCAGCTGCTCTCACGACCAATAAAACGACTTTAAAGAAGAAAGAAAAGAATTCAGCCTGAAAGTGTTTGATTCGTCCAGATCAATGACATCATCAGTGAGAAATAATCTAATCGCTCTTCACTTTTTTAAAAATGGGTCCAGAACATTCTTTGATTCTAACCGATGATCTGAAGCTGATCAATAATCTGATCTATAAACAAACAGCAGCCGTAACAACGACAAACCTGATCAGAACGAACCGCTCGCTCCGCTCACACTCAGAACTAAAACCACCGATTTTATAAAAAACTAATGAAACTGTTTCCACGGCAGCCGCTCTGACTGCGTCTGTCTGCGTTGATGTCATCGACTACAAGAACGGAGGGAGAGGAGCACCGACTCTGTGCAAACGTCTCCAGGTTCCCGACGCGTGTCACGCGCAGGTCATTTTAAAACCGATGGATGGACCGCTCCCCCCTCACTCACCGGCCTCACGCCTCAGCTCCATCTCCTCGCCGCTCGCCTTCAGTGGCTCCTCGTCCTCTTCGTTGCGCTCCAGGTCGATGTTGTCCTCCTCTTCCTCGTCCTCGCTCCTGTTCCGCGGCGTCCACGTCATCTTGTTCTCCTTCTTCAGCCGTCGCCGGGCGTTGGCGAACCAGGTGGACACCTGCGTCAGGGTCATCTTCGTGATGATGGCCAGCATGATCTTCTCGCCCTTGGTGGGGTACGGGTTCTTCCGGTGCTCGTTAAGCCAGGCCTTCAGCGTGGCCGTGGCATCCCGAGTGGCGTTCTTCCTGTAGGCGGCGTCTCCGTACGGGTACGGGCCCAGCGCCCCAAACGGGTGGTAGTCCAAGGACCCGGAGATGCCCGACGATGGGTCGTAACCCGGACTCTGAAACAGAAACCATCACGTTAGCAGTGTCGCGTCTGTCAGCTCGAGTTCACACGCAGTTTAACCTGAGGGTCACATGACCACACCGCTTCTAACTACAGACCCAAACACAGACTGAAGGAGGAAAGACGCTCGCTCAGTCACAGTTTAATTGACCTGAAAAATCTCACAGCCTCACAAAAATGTACAATGTTCCTCCTTCAATTTAAAATACATTTAAAATAAATGAGAAAAATAATAATTTTAAAATAAAAATAAATTAAGGAATAAGTAAAAATAAATGTAAAAATTAAAAACAAAAATAAGTTTAGAAAAATTAAAAATACATTTAGAAATAAAAATACATTAAAAATAACTTTAAAATAAAATAAATTAAAGAATAATTCAAAATAAATATAGAGAATAATTAATTCAAAAATAATTTTTATCTTATAAATAAGATTTTTAAAAAGATAAAAACAGATTAAAAATAATTTTAAATAAATGTACTAATAAATTCAAAAATCATTGAAAATAAATGGGAAAAATAACTTTTTGAAGAACACTGATATTTTCATTGTACGGACCCGGAACCAGACCCGGACCCGAGCCCTGGCCGGCTCCGCGCGCACTCACCACATAGGAGCTGAGCGCCGCGGCGGCGCGCGGCTCCCCTCCGTACGGCAGCTGGGGCCGAAGCCGGGGGAGGTCGCCGGTCCGGAGTACGGAGCGAAGGCGGAGCCGGACGCGGAGCGGCCGAGCTCCTCGGAGCGCGCTCCCAGGAGGAGGCCGGAGCCAAAGGAGGAGTGCAGAGCCAGAGGCGCGTGGGGCTGGAACAGGAAGCCCTGAGGGTAAGACATGACTTTTACGCGCGGGAGAAGTCGCGTCGGAGCGCGGGACGGAGGAGGGAGGAGCGGGCGGAGAGGAGCGGGAGTTCCAGGAGCATCGCAGGAGGCTCGCGGCGGCACTTTGTCCGCTCCGGCTCTGCGCACCCGATCTGCGCCGAACCCGCAGACAGACTGAGCGGAGAGGAGGCTCAGCTCCACCTCCGCACGCTCACACCTCCTCCTGCTCGCTCTCTCCTCTCCCCTCAGCCCGCGCGCACTCTGTTAGCAGGTGGAACTAACGCGCCCCTACAAAATAAAAGCACCAGGATAATAACGCTTCACGTTCCTCACACGTGCAGAGTTTCTGACAGTTTGTGCACGAGACACGTCATCAAAGTGCGCCGTGGACCAACATGTAGTTTATGAAATATTCCACTGCTTCACTGAGTGAATGGGTTAAATGCAGAGAGGAATTTCCCCAAGGGGATCAATGAAGTATACATTATCATTATTGTTATTAAATGATTCGTGACAAAGAAACATGTGGGACCCGCGCAGGACTGTTACACTGGCTACTCCACTCTTTAGCTCCTGTCGTTTGACTTAGCCAATAAAAACTTTGGGTTTAGGCTTAGCCAATAAAAATGCTCGGTTAGGTCCTTAGTTTAAATAAAGTCCCAGCAGGACACAAACATGAGCTGATGTGTGTTCGGAGCTCAGAGGGTTTAAACCTGCATTACAGCTGCCGGCCACCAGATGGCGACAGCAGTGGTTTCAAAGTGACTGTGGCCGTTTATCAATGCCCAAGTACGCGAGAACGCACGGGAGTACGTACTCGCCGAGAACGCGAGCACGGACTCGCGATATGTACAATTGGAACACCTGCGTACGTGATGATGTCACAGGTCCGGAGTGTTTACTGCCGTCCCCTCCTAATTTAACTGTGAGTAACATGTTATGAAGCTTAACTGTAATCACAGCCAAACCGGTTTACTCAGGAACAAATAAAACACTGAAATAAACCAAACATTAACATTTAGAAGTGATCTAAGTGACTTATATATCATTTTTAACCTCAGTAGTGAAACCTGTATTAATAAAAATAGTGTACATGTACATACGTGTACATACCTTAATAAAAACAAGCAGGTGAGATGTTAGAACGCTTTTATTTCTATTCTAGTGGACACTCAATACTATAGACAGCTGCTGGGGTTTCTTTAACCTGAGTAGTGAGAAGTCCGCGAGCGGGGGGGGGATTGAAAACGATGTGCCGGGAGTCCGCTGTTGAGTTTTGGACGAAATGCATTCTGGGATATATAGCTGTCCCAAGTCCACACCGATGCATGCTCGATAAAACGGGCGGATCGAGAACACATCCGGGACTTTTTCACGTTCTCGGCTTGATGCGTACTTCGAATTGGAACAGTACTTGGTCTCTGACTGATGACGTATCACGAGTACACGAGAACGCAAGTACGCACAAGTACGCATATTGATAAACGCCCTGTAGCTCTGCAGAGGATTCTCATGTGATGTCACGCACATGTGATACAACCTGCGTTCACTTTGGTTGTTAGCAGGTCATTGCGTTCACTTGTAGTATGCTCTGAAGACGACGATACGTCTGCAAACGCTCACCTAGAGCTCGCTGAGTGGGAGTAAAAATGTGAGCTTCAAACAGGAAATAGAAACAATTCACACTTAGAGTTCAGAGTTGAACGACTTTTGCTTTAAAGGCAAATGATTATAATTTCATTTTTAGTAGTTGGCAGTTGTTTGCAGACAAGTTGGCATCTTCCATGCAAACTATAGCAAACAGAGGTTATCATGCTGTGTTTCAGGAGGAAGGATTATCCTCATTGGCTAAAACATGTGATTGGCAGGTCATTAGCCAATGAGTGTGCAGTTTGACAGCTCTGGTTTTAAAACAAAAACGCTCATGTTGAGGTTTCGAAACTTCAGTAGATGATGTCTCAGACGCTACATCACAATTAACAGCCACAGGGGGTCAGTAGGAACAACTTTAACTTCTACACAGAGGAAAAATCATCAGAGGGGCGGGTTTTGAGTGTATCACAAAAGTTACATTTCTTCATTCATTTTCAGTTTAATCGATTACTTCCTGTAGAAATGTCATCCGTTATAATTGTGTGACTTAAGAAGCGTTCAGGACGTGATGTCACTTCAGGTGTTCCGGATTCCACTGATGTGTAACAGGTGACGGTGTGAGCAGGACAGATGCCGTGAGAGGCGGAGGAAGTACTCTCACTGCAGTACAATCCTCTGAAACATCAAACCAGGCGTGTGCGTATGGGAGAGCGTGGACACCTGTGGCTGATGCTGAGTGTCCTGAGAGCAGCTCAGTGAACTTTGAGGATCTGAGCCCACACCGCCTCTGCCTAATCTGATTAGTGGGGACTATAATTAGCAGAGCAGCAGCAAGGCGAACACTTCCCGCCTCAGTGGAAGTCCGGTCGCTGCTTTTCGGTGAAACCAGCTGAAGTCCACCTGTAATGGCCGCGTCCACGGACTTTCAGGACGAGGCTGCATGGATTTCCACGTTTGCAGGTAGGAGCAGAGCGAGGAGGCCAAGCTCGGCTCATTAACTGCTGTTGATCCCAACGCTCCACAGGCGACTGCTGTTGTGATTTGGCGCTATATAAATAAAATTGAATAGAATTGAATTAAATCGAACAGGCCACTAACATCACAAACTCTAAATTAGCTAAAGAGACCAAACGGTTTGTGTATCAGGATGTAAACGTGTTTATTTAACATGGAGCCTATGGGGATGGACTCACTGCTGCCTCTGCTGGACGTCACAGGAACTGCAGCTTTATTTAGTTTGAACTTTGGTAAAGTGAAGATGGAGGTTATGAAACACGAATGTTACGGTTTCAAAATCCAGACTTCGAAATGATGTTACAGGGGCTCCTTCCATCTTTTGTATACAGTCTGATCCAGCTCAGATCCTCACGCTGCATGTTTTTCTGCCTCTAACTCTTCGATATTCCCGTGTCATGTTTTTGATCATGTGACTGATGGATGTCAGCGTAGTGCAGGATCTGAAATGTTAGGCAGAGTCACCTCAGCCTTCGTTTCATAGATAAAGTTTAGTCTAGACTCCATTTTCATCTTATTAAGTCAGGCCTGGCTTTAGTCTGAGATGTTTTTAATCCCTCCTCCTGCTTTAGGTGATGGTCTGCGTGAGACGGCTCGATTTGAGTCTGCGATGATGCGATGCTAAACGAATATTGATTTGCTGCAGTGAATCCTGGGGAAAGTGAGCAGCCTCTCTCCGGCTGCACTGAGGGGCTGCTCCTCTGCAGAGGCTGAGCAGTTTAACAGAGATGTTTTCATGCTTTTTTAAGCATCTTTCATTAAAGCCCTCTGCACCGACTGAGGTGAGCGTGCCTCTCCTCCTCCGCCTCCTCTTGGGTGCTGATGATGTTCAGGAGGGCGAGCCCACCGAGGGCCTCCTGCTGGATGGAGTAATGACTTGGAAAAGCTCTTTCACCATCTCCACGGCGAGCCCCCCAGCAGGCCCGCCCCTGGAATGACACTGTTCTGCTGTTTTATCATATCAAAAAGTTATGTTCACAATTTGCACGAACAAAGTCGAACACTGAGGGGAGCGTGGCGGCGGCGCTCCCTCCGTATTCTCAGTGGCACGACTCTTTTGTGCAGATTTTCACATGAAAGCAGCGCTCGTTTGTTTCCTCCAGCAGCTCCTGAATGAGCTCAGCCCGTGGGGCAGATGTCCAGAGGTTACTTAAAGACTGTGTGTTTAATTAATTGGAAAACACTCGTTTTTAGTAGTTATTATTCAAGTATGAAATGCAATCCTTATAATCTGTGCGCACACATAATTAGCACCCGTGGGATTTCAGCATGCAGTGCTTAAGAGAGGAGACGGTTACATCAAACCGGCGCACATCCTCATTCAATGGTTGTTTACACGCTGATCAATGAGTGCTGTAATCAGATGAGAGGCAGAATTTAGGAGAGCAGCGGCGAGTCCATCGGCAGGAAATCAGTCTGCACTCAGATCTGATCCTCTCACCGCAAGAAACGAGGTGCTGGATCTCCGTCCTCAGACCGAAGCTGTTTGCATTAAAGAAAACCTCTACAAACCAGGTGTGAGAGGGGACAGGTGTGAGAGAGGACAGGTGTGAGAGAGGACAGGTGTGAGAGAGGACAGGTGTGAGAGAGGACAGGTGTGTGAGAGGACAGGTGTGAGGGGACAGGTGTGTGAGTGGACAAGTGTGAGAGGACAGGTGTGTGAGAGGGGACAGGTGTGAGGTGACAGGTGTGAGGGGGGAGGTATGAGAGGACACAGATGTGAGAGGACAGGTGTGAGGGGGACAGGTGTGAGAGGGGACAGGTGTGAGGCGACAGGTGTGAGGGGGGACAGGTGTGAGAGGTGACAGGTGTGAGGGGGGACAGGTGTGAGAGGTGACAGGTGTGAGGGAGGACAGGAGTGAGAGGGGAAAGGTGTGAGGGGGGACAGGTGTGAGAGAGGACAGGTGTGAGGGAGGACAGGTGTGAGAGAGGACAGGTTCGAGGGGGGACAGGTGTGAGAGGTGACAGGTGTGAGAGGGGACAGGTGTGGGGGGACTGGTGTGAGAGGGGACAGGTGGGAGAGAGGACAGGTGTGAGGGAGGACAGGTTTGAGAGCGGACAGGTATGAGAGGACACAGATGTGAGAGGACAGGTGTGAGGGGGGGACAGGTGTGAGAGAGGACAGGTGTGAGGGGTACAGGTGTGAGAGAGGACAGGTTTGAGAGAGGACAGGTGTGAGAGAGGACAGGTGTGAGGCGGACAGGTGTGAGAGAGGACAGGTGTGAGGGAGGACAGGTGTGAGAGGGGACAGGTGTGAGAGGGGACAGGTGTGAGGGGGGACTGGTGTGAGAGGGGACAGGTGGGAGAGAGGACAGGTGTGAGAGAGGACAGGTGTGACGGAGGACAGGTGTGACGGGTACAGGTGTGAGAGAGGACAGGTGTGAGAGAGGACAGGTGTGAGAGGGGACAGGTGCGAGAGGGGACTGGTGTGAGAGAGGACAGGTGTGAGAGAGGACAGGTGGGAGAGAGGACAGGTGTGAGAGAGGACAGGTGGGAGAGAGGACAGGTGTGAGAGAAGACAGGTGTGAGAGAGGACAGGTTTGAGAGAGGACAGGTGTGAGGGAGGACAGTTGTGAGGGGGACAGGTGTGAGGGGGGGACAGGTGTGAGAGAGGACAGGTGTGAGAGGTGACAGGTGTGAGAGGGGACAGTTGTGAGAGAGGACAGGTGTGAGAGGACACAGATGTGAGAGGAGAGGTCTGAGAGGGGACAGATGTGAGAGGGGACAGGTGTGAGGCGACAGGTGTGAGGGAGGACAGGTGTGAGAGGTGACAGGTGTGAGGGGGGACAGGTGTGAGAGGGGACAGGTTTGAGGGGGAGCAGGTGTGAGAGGGGACAGGTGTGAGAGAGGACAGGTGTGAGGGGGACATGTGTGAGGAGAGGACAGATGTGAGAGAGGACAGGTTTGAGAGAGGACAGGTGTGAGAGAGGACAGGTGTGAGGCGGACAGGTGTGAGAGGGGAAAGGTGTGAGAGAGGACAGGTGTGAGGGAGGACAGGTGTGAGAGGGGACAGGTGTGAGAGAGGACAGGTGTGACGGAGGACAGGTGTGACGGGTACAGGTGTGAGAGAGGACAGGTGTGAGAGAGGACAGGTGTGAGAGGGACAGGTGCGAGAGGGGACTGGTGTGAGAGAGGACAGGTGTGAGAGAGGACAGGTGGGAGAGAGGACAGGTGTGAGAGAGGACAGGTGGGAGAGAGGACAGGTGTGAGAGAAGACAGGTGTGAGAGAGGACAGGTTTGAGAGAGGACAGGTGTGAGAGAGGACAGGTGTGAGGGAGGACAGTTGTGAGGGGGACAGGTGTGAGGGGGGGACAGGTGTGAGAGAGGACAGGTGTGAGAGGTGACAGGTGTGAGAGGGGACAGGTGTGAGAGAGGACAGGTGTGAGAGTGGACAGGTGTGAGAGGACACAGATGTGAGAGGAGAGGTCTGAGAGGGGACAGATGTGAGAGGGACAGGTGTGAGGCGACAGGTGTGAGGGAGGACAGGTGTGAGAGGTGACAGGTGTGAGGGGGACAGGTGTGAGAGGGGACAGGTTTGAGGGGGAGCAGGTGTGAGAGGGGACAGGTGTGAGAGAGGACAGGTGTGAGGGGGACATGTGTGAGGAGAGGACAGATGTGAGAGAGGACAGGTTTGAGAGAGGACAGGTGTGAGGCGGACAGGTGTGAGAGGGGAAAGGTGTGAGAGAGGACAGGTGTGAGGGAGGACAGGTGTGTGGGGTACAGGTGTGAGAGAGGACAGGTGTGAGAGAGGACAGGTTTGAGAGAGGACAGGTGTGAGGCAGACAGGTGTGAGAGGGGACAGGTGTGAGGGAGGACAGGTGTGAGAGGGGACAGGTGTGAGAGAGGACAGGTGTGAGGGAGGACAGGTGTGAAGGGTACAGGTGTGAGAGAGGACAGGTGTGAGAGAGGACAGGTGCGAGAGGGGACAGGTGCGAGAGGGGACAGGTGTGAGGGGGGACTGGTGTGAGAGCGGACAGGTGGGAGAGAGGACAGGTGGGAGAGAGGACAGGTGTGAGAGAGGACAGGTTTGAGAGAGGACAGGTGTGAGGGAGGACAGGTGTGAGAGGGGACATGTGTGAGAGGGGACAGGTGTGAGGGGGGACTGGTGTGAGAGGGGACAGGTGGGAGAGAGGACAGGTGTGAGGGAGGACAGGTTTGAGAGCGGACAGGTATGAGAGGACACAGATGTGAGAGGACAGGTGTGAGGGGGGGACAGGTGTGAGAGAGGACAGGTGTGAGAGGTGACAGGTGTGAGAGGGGACAGGTGTGAGGGGGGACAGGTGTGAGAGGGGGCAGGTGTGAGAGGACACAGATGTGAGAGGAGAGGTCTGAGAGGGGACAGATGTGAGAGGGGACAGGTGTGAGGCGACAGGTGTGAGGGAGGACAGGTGTGAGAGGTGACAGGTTCGAGGGGGGACAGGTGTGAGAGGTGACAGGTGTGAGAGGGGACAGGTGTGGGGGGGACTGGTCTGAGAGGGGACAGGTGGGAGAGAGGACAGGTGTGAGGGAGGACAGGTTTGAGAGCGGACAGGTATGAGAGGACACAGATGTGAGAGGACAGGTGTGAGGGGGGGACAGGTGTGAGAGAGGACAGGTGTGAGGGGTACAGGTGTGAGAGAGGACAGGTTTGAGAGAGGACAGGTGTGAGAGAGGACAGGTGTGAGGCGGACAGGTGTGAGAGAGGACAGGTGTGAGGGAGGACAGGTGTGAGAGGGGACAGGTGTGAGAGGGGACAGGTGTGAGGGGGGACTGGTGTGAGAGGGGACAGGTGGGAGAGAGGACAGGTGTGAGAGAGGACAGGTGTGACGGAGGACAGGTGTGACGGGTACAGGTGTGAGAGAGGACAGGTGTGAGAGAGGACAGGTGTGAGAGGGGACAGGTGCGAGAGGGGACTGGTGTGAGAGAGGACAGGTGTGAGAGAGGACAGGTGGGAGAGAGGACAGGTGTGAGAGAGGACAGGTGGGAGAGAGGACAGGTGTGAGAGAAGACAGGTGTGAGAGAGGACAGGTTTGAGAGAGGACAGGTGTGAGGGATGACAGTTGTGAGGGGGACAGGTGTGAGGGGGGGACAGGTGTGAGAGAGGACAGGTGTGAGAGGTGACAGGTGTGAGAGGGGACAGTTGTGAGAGAGGACAGGTGTGAGAGGACACAGATGTGAGAGGAGAGGTCTGAGAGGGGACAGATGTGAGAGGGGACAGGTGTGAGGCGACAGGTGTGAGGGAGGACAGGTGTGAGAGGTGACAGGTGTGAGGGGGGACAGGTGTGAGAGGGGACAGGTTTGAGGGGGAGCAGGTGTGAGAGGGGACAGGTGTGAGAGAGGACAGGTGTGAGGGGGACATGTGTGAGGAGAGGACAGATGTGAGAGAGGACAGGTTTGAGAGAGGACAGGTGTGAGAGAGGACAGGTGTGAGGCGGACAGGTGTGAGAGGGGAAAGGTGTGAGAGAGGACAGGTGTGAGGGAGGACAGGTGTGTGGGGTACAGGTGTGAGAGAGGACAGGTGTGAGAGAGGACAGGTTTGAGAGAGGACAGGTGTGAGGCAGACAGGTGTGAGAGGGGACAGGTGTGAGGGAGGACAGGTGTGAGAGGGGACAGGTGTGAGAGAGGACAGGTGTGAGGGAGGACAGGTGTGAAGGGTACAGGTGTGAGAGAGGACAGGTGTGAGAGAGGACAGGTGCGAGAGGGGACAGGTGTGAGGGGGACAGGTGTGAGGAGGGACAGGTGTGAGAGGAACACCTGCGGGGGGGCGGGGGGGGGGGGGGGGGCGGTTTGTATTGTGATGACCTTACGTCTCATCATTCAGCATCAGAGAGGTCATACAGGTGGAACTGCTGACTGTATGGGCTAAACTACACCTGTCTCATCCACCCATTACCTGCTGCTCCCCAGAGTCAGGCTGTGGAGGCAGAAGGCCGAACAGTTACTCCAGCCACACTTCGCAGTTCCTGCCAGTTCCTGGCCTGGTCCCGAGGCGTTCGCAGGCCAGATGAGATATAAAATCTCTCCAGCCCGAAGAGCCCAGGACACCAACGGGAGGCATCCATTCCTGACTCCTCCTGCTCTTCCTCTCTCACCTCATCCTTTACTGTGTCGTTGGCCATGTTTGTTTTCTGATGTGAGGATGGGTTCCTGCTTCTTCGTGCAGTTTAACATCAGCTCTGTGGGAGACGCCGCGTTGGTGGGTTTTTTTTTGGCTGATTCTGAATGTGCAGGCTTTATGAGCGCTGAAATTCTCTCAGTTGATCTGAGGGATGGTTTTCAGTTTGCATTATAACGACTCAAAGTGAGCCCTTGGTTTGTCTGAGGTGCCGGTTTCAGTCGCTCTGTGACACTGAAGCTTTACATTCCAACTCCTGCCTCCATGAATCACACACACGGCCTCTCGTTCAGTCAACTTCCTGTTTTATTTTGAAGGTTCCCCCTGTAGGTTTCTGTTTGCCTTTGTTCATTTTCTTGGCCTCGTAGAGTTCCCCTGGTCCTCGCTTCCCCCTCTGAGGTTCATAGCACGCTGATGTTACCCAGCGAAGAACCTGCAGCTGACCGTTGTCTCTGGACTTCTAGTCTTGGTTGGAAAAAAAAAGAAAGGTGAAATTTATGCTGATCTTGGAGATCTTCCCTCGCTGTCTGCTGGAGCCTCTGTTGGACGAATGATTTTGTATCATTTCTCTGATCACATCAACACAAAACCAGCAAAACATTCTCAAACACGAGAAAATACACAGCACGAGGACGACGTCCATCTGTGATGTGTGAACGTCACCATGCAGTAAATAAGAGAAAACCAGCACACCGCAGACCACGGCCTCTCTGTGTGAGGATCTAAACGTATTCTACGCTAGATTCGACACAGCGAACACCATGAGACCGGACAGTGTGCGCACCGCGGATGACATCAGTGCGCACACTGTGTCTGAGGAGGATGTGCGGAAGTGCTTCAGGAGAGTGAACGCACGCAAAGCTACTGGTCCGGACGGGATTCCCGGCTGCGTCCTCAAGTCATGCGCGGCTCAGCTGGCTGGAGTGTTTACACACATCTTCAACCTTTCCCTCTCTCTGTCTGTAGTCCCAGCCTGCTTCAAAATGGCCACCATCGTCCCTGTACCCAAATCCTCCACCATCTCCTCATTGAACGACTGGCGACCCGTAGCCCTGACCCCCATCGTGAGCAAATGCTTCGAGAAGCTGGTCAGGGACTTCATCTGCTCCGCACTACCCGACTCACTGGACCCCCTACAGTTCGCATACCGCCACAACAGGTCCACTGATGATGCCATAGCCCTGACACTCCATGCTGCCCTGTCACACCTGGAGAAGAGAGACACGTATGTGAGAATGCTGTTTGTAGATTACAGCTCAGCATTCAACACCATCGTTCCCTCGAAGCTGGACAGGAAACTGCAGGATCTAGGACTGAGCAGCTCCCTCTGCAGCTGGATCCTTAGCTTCCTGTCTGACAGACGCCAAGTGGTCAGACTGGGCAGCACCACCTCATCCCCCATCACACTGAACACTGGTGCTCCACAGGGGTGTGTACTGAGCCCTCTCCTGTACTCACTCTACACCTACGACTGCACGGCCACTAGAAACTCCAACATCATTGTGAAGTTTGCGGACGACACTACAGTGGTGGGTCTTATCACCAACGGTGATGAGACGGCCTACAGGGAGGAGGTCAGCGCCCTGACCCACTGGTGTCAAGACAACCATCTCACCCTCAACGTCACAAAGACAAAGGAGTTGATAGTGGACTTCCGGAGGTGCAGAGGAGTACACACCCCCATCACCATCAACGGCGCTGCTGTGGAGAGAGTGAGCAGCTTCCGCTTCCTTGGTGTACATCTGGCTGAGGATCTTACGTGGTCAGTACACATAAACAAAACAGTGAAGAAGGCGCAGCAGCGCCTCTTCTTTCTCAGGAGACTGAAAAGATTCGGCATGAGCCCCCGCATCCTCAGGACCTTCTATCGCTGTGCCATTGAGAGCATCCTCACTGGATGCATCACCACCTGGTACGGCAACAGCACCGCTTACAACCGCAAAGCTCTCCAGAGAGTAGTGCGGTGTGCTGAACGGATAACTGGAGGTGAGCTTCCCTCCCTCCAAGACATCTACAGGAAGCGGTGCCTGAGGAAAGCAGGGAGGATCATCAAGGACTCCAGTCACCCCAGCCATAAACTGTTCAGACTACTTCCATCAGGAAGGAGGTTCTGCAGCATCCGGTCCCGTACCAGCAGACTGAGAGACAGCTTTTTCCATCAGGCCATCAGACTGCTGAACACGTCATAGACACCTCACCCTCACTACTGGAACTTCAACATTATGCACTCCACACTGTACATTAATGCCACTGTTTTGCACATGTCCGACTACCAACCTCTGTATATTTTATATATCTTATTTTATTGTTTACTTTATTTCATTTGTAAAACATGTATATACACACTATATACACACTCACACACACACATGTAGAAAAACATATTTAGTATACACATTCAGTAATGTATATACCTTTATATATTGTACATATATTTATTACTTTTTAGATTAGCCATTTTTATATTTTGCTTGTTTTACGTTATTGTATTTTTGCACAACTCTGTTGCTTGTGAAGCTCGCACACAAGAATTTCACTCGCATGTACTGTACCAGTGTACCTGCACATGTGACGTGACAATAAAAGTGATTTGATTTGATTTGAAGAGGCAGACAAATATCAGACACATGATGTTTGTATGTGAAACGCTCTCCATGAGCTGTCAGTCAAACAGGTAAAACATGCAGACACGTGCATTTGTCATAATCTGATCAGGATCTTGGGCGTGATTGGAAACGGCGTCTGAAGCCAGGACTACGTGATGTGAGCTGGTTCTCTTTAAGAAACATGTGCTGCTCAGAAAGTGTAATCAGGTGTTTCACGTCTTCTTTCAGGTAAAACTACAAACACGATGCAGCCGCTTCAGGACGGCGAGCCTCGTCCCTCAATGCCAGAAGCTCCAGCTGAGAACCCAAGAGTCCACCAGAGTCCCAATGAAGCAGCTCTCTGCTGGAGCACAGACCCAGGTCACCTTCCAGAGGACGACGAGCAGGAGGCACATGATCCAGATCCACCTCAGGACCAGCTGGAGGTCCAGGAAGTAAAGCAGGGTCCAGCAGCTGATGACCAAGAGGCGGGAGGCCAGGAGCAGAAGGAGGACAGAGGTGAGAGGTCACGAGCTGTTGTGTGAGGATAGCTGGACAGAAGCGTCAGTTAAAACCCGGTTCAGGTTCTGAGTGAACTCTGGTCATCATGTGACCACCTGACGCGATGCCAAAGCACACCTGTCAGCAGACAGAGCAGGCTGAGCAGCAGCCAGGTGGAGGTGTACTGGTGGCTCGTTTAAACGCTCCTTCTTTGAGGGAACCGTGGCGTCAGCGGGCATCGTTACAGCGCGAGGAGCACGACTGAAGGCGGAGTAAACGGAGGAGAAGCTATCGCTGAAGCTAGGAGGAAACCCAGCGCTCCTCTGAGAGGAGCTGATCGCGGCGGCGACCATCTGACGTAAATGCAGCAGAGCTGGCGCCGTAATATGACGGTGCAGAGGCTACCTGGGACTTTGTGTCACTCTGGAAAACGTTTGCCAGCCTCAGGAGTGTGGGACAGCTGTAAAATGGTGGCTCTGCAGCGTGTTTGTGATGCGCGCTTAGCTGCGCCAGGACTGAGCCTGAGAAAGGAAACGCAGGGTAAACAAACAGAGGACTGTGGTTTGTGGTTGGCATCGTCACCCTGCAGCCAGCAGCTCGCCTCTGTGCCGCTGCCTCACGCCGTGACCAGGGCCGACAGATTACTGGGAACACGCTGCGGCCGCTTGGCCTGCGTCGCTCCCGCTGCTCCCGATGAAGCTGCTGGTCTGTTTGGAGGCAGAGCTTCCCTCTGTGGTTTCTTCCCTCTGTCACAGGAACATGAGAACCTGAGAGGCTGCAGCAGTCAGAGTGCACCAACGCACCACAACAGGAAGTGATGGAGGTGTGATCACACCTCCACCTCTCCGCACATGTGAGAGCAGCTAATAGATCCTGTTTAAGATAGCAGCACAGGAAATGCCCTTTAACCCTTTAGCACCCAGCAGACAGACAGACACACACACACACACACACAGACAGACACGTATACACACATGTGTACACACACACACAGACACAGACACACGCACGCACACACACACAGACACACATACACGTACACACACACACACGCACACACACACACACACACACACACGCACACACGCACACACACAGACACACGTACACGCACACACATGCACACACACACACACACACGCACACACACACACGTACATGCATGTCATTTTTGGATCTTCCCAACTTGAACTCCTAGGACGGAGGACTAGCCGGATTAAAGAATTTTATTTTTTACTTTATTTTGAGAATAAAGTTGAAATAAAAGCTGAAGTTTCAGCACGAACTGCCGCGGCTCGTGAAGGTCGTACTTTAAGCCCTTCAGCTCATAAACACGGGGCGGCGATGCGGTGACGCTGAACGTGTGGTCAGCAGGAAAAACACAAACGTGGAAAAGCTGGCAGAAACATCTGGACAGACGTGAGGTCATCGATGGTCACGGCATGGAGCAGTAAGAAGACGGCTGTTGTATCACAGGACGGACGATCACTTTGTCTCACTGACTCGTCTACACGAGGCGTCTGTAATCTCAAAATTTCAACTTTGCTCTCAGTAACGATCAGTAACGTTGTTTTTCTGAACGTTGATGCTGACGTTCCTTCGTAGATTTCACCTCCGGAGTTTCTGCTGATGAGTAAATAACGTCTCGATGTAAAAATAAGAACCTTTTAGAAAAACACACAACAATCAGATAAAGGTGTGGGCTTGTCTTCACGTTTGACCTCCATCTGTTTACATGCAGCTTTGCCTCCAGACCCGGACTCCAACCTAACGATGGGGACAGCCAATCAGGACGAAGCCGGGGAGTCAGGCGGTAGCATGCCGTCGCCGGTCGTCACTGAGACAGAGCAGGTGAGTCCAGAGACGGCTCATCTTTATTCATGGTTTCATCTTTGTTGGCAGCGCTCGCAGGTTGCTCTTCTTCTCCACATTTGCTGCTTTGTTCTTTCTGTAAACGGCGCCTCTGATCAAGTTCAAAGCCCGGCCCTCCTGACAGCCTCTCTTCATCAGCCTGACACGTTTTTCTGCGTCTTCAAAACCACTTTTCCTCATTTTCATGTTCCCGTATGCCGAGTTTGTGGGTTTAGAGCGGTAATTATGCGCCGTGTCGCCGCTCGTCACGCTGTGGATTTTAGGCGAGTTTTCAGTAATGTGTTTGTTCGCCGTGAACTATTTTAAATATTCGTATTTTCATTGTGCTGTCTTTTATCTCAAACGTCCTGCTTTTCAGATCCTGACAGACCTCTCTTCTTCCTGTTCCCCGCCACCATCGTCAGCGACTCCACTCGTGTCGTTTTCCACACGCGAATGATAATCAGTATTTTATCAGTGAAGGTCGTTACCCCTCCTGATACGAGACACCGAGAAGCATCCGAATGTCTGCAGGCCGTCACATCTCGTCCCGTCTCATGCATCAAGTCAGTCACATCAGTAAATAAATGCGGCAGCATGCAATGACAGGCCGCACACGCTCAGAGAGCAGCTGACGAGCGTGTGCAGACCAGTCAGCATCTTCCATACAAATTTCACAAGGTTTTCTTCATTTTACTCGGCAACCACTCAGCAACCAGCTGGGGACTTGTTTTCCTTAGCAACCAGAGGTTGCCAGCTGGTTGTCAGTGGCTCTGTATACACGTGCAACCAGAGACCACAGGAAGTGAAGAACATGCTAGTGCTAGCTGCTTCCAGGCGACTGAAGCGACTACCAATGAGAGTGAAGAGTACCTTTGACTGATAATAATGATAATAATAACCTGGTAATAAATATATTAGATGGTCACCTAGGCAACCGGAGCCTGGAACGTCCAACCAGCTCTCAGCTTCTAAGTAACGAACGAATCGCTGTCAGCGTGGACACAGCGTTAGCGTCATTTCCTGTTTTAGGCTTATTTTTCACCGTGTTTTACTTCCCGTTTTTGTGATTTTTCTGCCCCGCCCACATCGTCTCCACCTGTGTCCTGTCTTCCTGATCGTTACCTGGTTTGTTTTTTCATCCTTTTTTTTCTTTTCCATGTTTTTGGGTACATCTCTGTACAGACTCTTGATTATGTCACAAATCAAGAAAGAACGTAAAAACTTGAAAATGAGTCTAAAATAAGTCTGCTGGCCACAGGAAACAGGAAATGGAGGCAGGAGATACTTGGACCTGCAGGGGGAGGGTGGGCACTCCTCTGAGAGGTTTGCATTACCCACCCTCGTGTGAGCGCGCTCACTGACCTGAAGCGCCTCCAAATAAGTTTCCTCTGAAGCTCTGCAGCTCACAGCGGAGGACCACTTAAAGCAAATTGACTTTACTGATGTGAATTATGACGATACTGATATCATGCATAAAGTTATTTACCCTCCGAAGGATTGAAATAAGTCATTCCCTCAGATACGGGGAACTAATATGAATGCAAATAGGATTAGGCTCCTGCATTAGTGTCTGATAAACAATTTACAGGCCTGAGCGTTCACTGGGGGATTCGTTCCACGCGGCGCCTGGAACGGGGGGGTTAACCCTCCACCCTCTGCGAGCGTTCGCCTTCACCACGTCTGCAGAGAAATAAAGAAACGCAGATTATTGGAGAGATCGCCGATTTACGTTTAAATCAGATCCGATCTGTCACAAAGGGGAACTCCGACTGAGGACGACGCAACAAATGGAATTACAGCCAAACCGCGGAGCGAGCAAGCACGTGGGGAACGACGCCCCGCAGGCCGCTGCTGACGGAGTTATTATGCAGCAAGAGTCGAGCCGATGCATCTCAGGTGTGCCCGAGCCTGCAGTGCATCCATTTCTACCTTAAAATTTAAAACGGACCCAGCTTCTTGAGCTTCATCACTGAAGGCAGGAAGGCCATGAGAACACGTGTGCAGAGTTTATCACAGACTTCACTGAAGCAGCTTGCCCACCCTCTGGCTGCTGTCAGACTGCTCTTATTTTGAAAGCTTAGGCCCTTCCTGTCTGGTTGGACATGTTTAGTCTGGGTGTCCTGGCCCCACAACATGAGAAACTCCGATCAAATCGAAGCCAATAAAGTTAAAAACAGACACCGTTCTCGCCACGCTGACTCGTCTGAGGACGCTGAGGTCATCCTGCATCAGAGCAGGATATGGTTTCACTCTGTTACAGCAGCTTTGCATGACTCACAACTTAAAATAATCCTTATTTGTTTTATACTCAACTCATTCTGTGACTGACACAAGCTCCTCCCCTTTTAAGGCATCTTTCTGATGATTGGCCAACTTCTGGAAGCCCAGATTTCTAATATGTCATCATTACCGCTGTTTAGTGAGAAGGTTCCTGTTTCATATTTCAGATGGAAATTTTAAATGTACACCGAATACTTTTTATCTGATTGTTAAAGTACACTTTGTTCCAGAGACTGCAGTACTTTTACAGGTACTCTGTGTACTGTGGGGTAAAAGTGTTATCAGCCTCCTTCCACATCACATGACGAACCTGATCACATGTCCACACAAACATACGATCACGTAGCTCTGAGATTTCTTCTTCGTTGGTGAGACATGTTTATAACTCAGTCGACATTCTGCCTTTGCCACTCCTCGCCGGGTACGTGGCGTTTAGGCGCCGAACACTGACAGCAGCACCGATTAAAGCCTGAGTGGGCGTGTCTTCAGCCTGTGACATCTAAGAACACCTGCGTGTGACGTCAGAAACAACGACACGTAAACTTTATTTGGAGCTTTGGCTGCAGGAGCATTAAATCTATGACAGGAAATGAGCTCTTTAATTAGGCGCAGCTTCCTTGAACATCCGGATAGCCCAATGTCTGAAACGAGCCCCTGCGTGACTGTAACACGCCGGGCTTCCAAACCTGGAGAACCGCGTAGATAGGGCAGCGATGGGTGGCTCGGCCAGCGCGGTGGTCAGACATTTTGTTTATCAGTAAACTCATCTGATGATCCAGCTGATCCAACGAGTGCTTGTTGGTCCACAGAGAAACACAGAGATGGCGGCTCAAGGCCGCCAGCCTGAGAGATGTTCTGAACCTGGGCCTGCGGTCGAAGAAGCAGTGCTGCAGAAAGCAGGCGGACCCTCAGACCTGGTGACCTTCGCGGCGGTGAGTGCGAGCAGGCCGACCTCCGGCAGCGACAGAGAAGACGTGACCTGCTGCGACCTGCTGTCTCTGAAGAGCGACTCGGTATCTTTGGCCAGCGAGTCCAACGTGTTCAGGAGGGTGAGTGAAAGACGAAGAGCCGGGGCCTTCACGCAGACTTCTGTTTCCGGAAATGCCGAGCAGCTGTTGGGATTGGTTTACACCAGCCCGACAGCTGCACCTGTACGAGCGCTGCTGCGTGTTCGTGAGTCTGACAGTAATGAAGTGTTACACAAATCTGCGTCCGTGCACACAGAAACACAGAAACATTATGTGACATCACTCCTCACTCTGAACACGGCACGCCAAAATAAAAGCACAAAAAACAGGAAAGATTTGCTATAAATAGTTCACAGCAACGTCTTTTACGAGCCGATGTGTTGCTTTGGACCGAGATGATTTCTGTGGTTTTAGGCATAAAGAAGAATCATGCTTCCATGATTAACTTATTTATTTATCCATCATGGACTGAGCACAGAAACGCGGAGCTCATTAGAAAGCTCTGTGGGCAGGTACACACTGAATCAGATATAATATCCATGTGCATATCCAGGATGCAGATCCAGTGTCCACAAGCAGAGAACTAGTTTCTTACAGTGCAGTTTGTTCCACGATGAGGACAGAGGGGAGGGTCTGCATATTAACAGGTCACTCGACGATTTTTAAGCATCCATAACATTTGCTGTTTGTTTATAGTGATGTCACTGGTGACATCACGTGGTCACGGTTTGTTCAGAACAAGCCTTGAGTAAGAGTCAGACAACACTACAGCTCTCAGCTGTTAACATGTTACATGTTTGAATTTTTGAATGGAGTCTGGTGTGTGGCTGAGGTTCTCGTCACGTTTTACCCAGACTGTGATGTCAACAGAACCAAAACTAAACCGTAAGTGAAACAGGAAGACCCGCCTTCTCCCATCCATGTTTATCACGGTGGTAATAAAGTGTAACACAAAAACTATTGTGTTTAATTTATTTTTGATGGGTTTATCATTTATTAATGGGTGCTGTGAAGTTCGTTGACCTTAACCTGAAGGATGAGGTTGAATGGAGAAACAGGAGGTGTGCTGGCGCACAGCCTCAGGTGATGTCAGGTGAGCTCAGCCTCAGCAAGGCTCCGTCTACATTTTCATTCAGGTTTTTTTATGCGATCAAATCTGTTTCACCTTTGCCGCTCTGCGTTGTAGATCTGAGTAATCACACGTGTTCGCGCCCTCTCGTTCAGCCTCTCACGTTTACATTTGCACGCCGGCGAGGAAAAGCTGACCCCATCTTGTCGAGATGAACCTCGTGGACTGAACAGACTCCCGCCCTCTGCAGAGGTATCATCATGCAGGCTCGCCTTCATTTGGCGGCAGGCTCCGCATTCCCCCCGCCGAACAAGGCTACAGCGTAATCATAATTCTCTTGACCTCCAGTGACCCCTGCGAGGCTCTGACAACGAGGGCCACACCACACAACAGACGGCGCCGCCTGCTCCAAAATGGCTTTTTCATTTCTTGAACAATCACGCGGCGGCGGTGCTAAATGAGAGGGCAGATTACATAAGGCGGGGGTTCCTGGGGTGAGATGAGAGCTTTTTCTCCAAAACGCCGCAGCCGTTATCGCTCTCATTAAATTCCTCCTCTGACTCGGAGCCTGCTTTGAATCCATCCATCGGAACAACACGGCGGCTGGAAATTCTCAATTAATATGTTAATGTGTGCGAGATGTTTCATCACAGGAAGCAGAGCTCAGCGCACTCACAGGTTAGCGCCAAATTACAGAAGACCCACAAACAGCATCATCCAAGCCCACAGCGGCGCTTTGGAGCAGGACCGTTCAGCAGGAACGGGCCCTGAAGGAGTTCCAATAGAACCCTCCCATCCACAGATGTTTTCCATAAACATACTGTTGGTTGTTATTTAGCTCGTGCTCCAGGGCCGATACGTCCATGAGACCGAGTTTGTGGATCGGGGATTAAATGAGTGAACGTTACCTGAAGTGTCGCCTTACGCTCACATCGACATCAGAGCTGTGTAAAAGTAAAAGCTGGGCTTTTTTCTGCCTCTCTGTGCTTTGGATACGCTTTCTCCTTGGATGCATGTATGAAGAACTGAATTAAATTCACACTTTATGCTGTTAAACTGTGAATAAAAATTATACTTTTGTGTCTTTTGCCATTACTTTATGCAACCAATGCATGTTGTGACAAGTGGAATTATATTTTCTATTTAGCTACTGCCATATGTTAGGCATTCTTTAACAAGGAAAAACTAGTATGTCAAGGACTTTTATTGTGAAAAGAACAGGAAGGCCTTTTGGCACAGACCATATTGAAAAAGACGGACGTAGCTGCAGTGAGACCACCCAATTTCACGCCTCCAGATAAGCGTTTCACCGCTGTCACTTTGGCGTTTTGAAACCAGGGGTTACCTCCTGGTTGTGACTATGACCCCACAAATAATCCTTCTTTCTGAAACATAACATGACCAAAGTTTAAGTCTTGCCACCTGGTGGTTATTACAAACAATACAGGTTCAAGGCACTTCTGCAGTGGCCAGAAGCTGGATCCATGTTTTATACCAGACCCGGGCACGGCCCACAGGTACCACCCAGCCTTCGATCGTCCCTGACAATCACCATTACACGAGTAGACAGGAAGTTTATCAAAGTGTATCAGAGTGTCTGGTGGACTCTGCCGCTCTAAGATGCTGAGAGAAAAAGAAGCATGATTCAGGAGAACAGGTCGGACTGAGGCTACTGCAGGAAATCTGGTTCTTCAGCTGAAAAACTAAGTGCACAGTTTATTGACTTTGTGCTCTGGTGTGTGAGCTGTGATGACCACCACACAGCCCAGTTACCCATTTTTGTAGTGGGACACTGGGAGTTATGGCGAAGCTGGCAGCAGTGCCCTCAGTGAAAGGACTACAACAGTTCATGGAGGTAACTGCACGGAGCTGAAATGGGACAGACTCGGAATGTTTATTACATAGTGACAAAATGTTGTCTTGTTTCATATTTTATAACTGTACATGTAACTGTGACATATACTCTGAGCAGAACTGAGTTCAGTTTATTGGTACTTACCCCGGGTCATATACATATATATATATATGTATATATTATATTCTTACCGTATTTGTGATTCATTCTACACGTGCCAAACAGATTTATTTTATAATATATACTTATTTTATTCCTAAAAAGAGAAACACTTTGTCTAATATTGTGCTCATTAAACAGAAGAATACATTTTCTTATCAAACTCTGTTTTGGTGAAGAATAGAAAACCTGACATTCCTATAAATAATAAAAATGAAATTATAAAAGCAGGTAGTTGAGGAGCCAAGTGCTGCTCCTAGTTCCTCTGGACACGTACAGAAAAACCAGATTAATATTAAATGAAAGTTTAAAAAGTTAATTGAAAGCAATAAAAATTGTACAATAAATTTATTGCAACAAAAATCACAATATAAATGTATCACAGCAACATTAATAACCCTTGCGGGTCTTTAGATCTCCAGCTTCCCAGCATGCATTGCAGTAAGGTTAAAACTCAGTTTTTCCCTCGCATGCACAAAGCCTTATGACGTCTTTTTGTTGTTGTGATGAGTCTGAGGGGAGTCTATGATCAACACTAAAACAAACGGTGATGGAGACATCGCTGCTCTCCCCGTGCTCTCTGATGTGAATACCTGCAGTTAAAGATGAAGATGATCCTGACGGTTAACACAAGCCAAACCCGTCACAGAGGAGAAGCTCTGACACGGAAAAAAGGATGAACCGGAGCTCCTCTGTAATGCACAAAGCTGATTAACTGAACAAGATGAGTAAAACAATGACAGGATAGACGGGAAACCACAGATGTGGAGTCGTCTTGATCAGTGGACTCGACAGACTGATTTTAGTAGTCATGTACAAATCAGTCAGCAGACTGCTGGAGATACTGCTCAGATATCAACATGAAAAGTTTCAAACACATAAAACCACATTGAGCCCAGGTGTAATTAAGCCCCACCCACACCGAGTCACGTGTAACAAGACCTCAATAATCCAGTTTCTTCCTGAGCTGTTGAAAGGATGTTTATTACCGATGCAGCTAGCTTCCCTCATGCACACCTCGATTTAACAGGTAATATAAAGTGTGAGTGAGGCTGAAGACCCTCCTGAAATGAACACCTCGAGTTTAAGCAGCTTCACACAGAGGTGGGATTAAGGAGTCAGGAGCACTTTAAGTAATAAAGCTCAGTTCTGCATCAGTGGAGCGCACCTCGTCAGAGTCTTTAATGCGCTTCTATCCGTCTCGCCGGACTGTTTAGGCGCTTTTAATTTCCAGACGGACTCGCCGAGCCGTGGCTGCGGGGCTCGCCGTTGATTTGAGACATGTGATTATAGGGGAAGCCCCGCCCCCACGGCATCCTGCCTCCTCATCATAATAAATCATTGATGGCTGCAGGCGCTGACTGCCTTCGACTTGGTTTCGTTGCAGTTTTACCCTCATTATGTATCACTAGGACTGAGATAAGTCAGCTTTCATCAGTAATTTGTATGTTTGAGTTCATGTTTATCATTTAATTATAAAAATTGTCCTCTTTTAATAACCTTATTACAGTAAACCGCCAACACTTGATGGTGGATGACTTAACAACATTTTATTCATGTTATGTTATTGGTCTGTAATATCATAGAGGGGGTCGATGAACTAGCGTTGGCTAACATTAGCCAGGAGAAAGAGAGCTCAAACCATGCCGGACGTCCTGATGTAGCCGTAGCGCCCCCTGATGGTCAGCTCATGGTTTTGGTTTGGTTTGTCTGTCGTATTTATTTTCAGTGTATAAATTCATATTATCTTTTTTTTTTATTTCTACAGCCCTTTCCTTGCTTCCTTTCCTTTTTTATGCAACTGTGACTTCAAACTAGGGATGGGTACTGGTGTCCGGTGCCATCTGACATAAACGGTAGTAACCAGACCGAAAAGCAGCGCACATTTCGGTGCTTTATTTCGGTGCTTTTTTTTTCCTGAGCCAATTCTAGCCAATCATTTTACGTTTCCGAGGATAGTAGGCAGGGCCAGGTACGTACGTTCTTTTAGAGCAGAGCTACAGATTAAAAATGCCCAAGGCGAAGCGGTCAAAAGTCTGGCTGTACTTCACAGCAAAAGATGCAAACTCAGCAGCCTGCAACAAGTGCTTTAAGCTGATACTGTCAAAGGAGGTAACACCTCAAATCTGATGAAACACCTGGCGACGCATAGCGTTTTTTTTTAAAGCCGAGAAATGCGCCGTGTTTGATAGCTTGCTGCGAGACCTCACACCGAGCACATCTACTGCAGGTGTGGTGCCTGTTATCGGATCCGGAGTTAGCAACATCCCCCAAAAACCCGAAGAGGAGAGTCGTGGCCCCTAGCCCTGTCAGTGTAGCAGAAATGATGAGGATGATGATGGCAGCAGCAGCCGTTCTCCTCTGCGTGAGTAGCTTCATGTTGTTCGTGTGTAATTAATGTTGAGTACGCTAACCATGTTATTACATTAATGCATGTAAGGTGAACTAGCAAACACCGTCGTAGTTACATGCGGCTGTCTTCTTGTTTGATGGCAGATGCTCCCTTCACCCTGGCCAAAAAGGCTAAAATGACCAAAGAAAAAGTGGAAAACAGTTAAACATGAGAGGTTTTTGGACAAAGTTTGTGTTTTTTCCATTGTTTAAGCACTGCTTCCAGCCAAGAGTGAGACCATATATGCCCTATAGCTGCAGAAAAGGCTAACATTGTTATCTTTTTACAAAAAAACAGTTGAACATGAGAGGTTTTTGGACCAATTTTGTGTTCTCCACTCTTTAAGCACCGGTTTGAGCACCGTTTCAAAAGTACCAGTTTGGCACCGGTATCGGATAAAACCTAAACGATACCCATCCCTACTTCAAGCTCTGTGTCAGATCACTGGTCAGAATCGATGTGACTGGGAGTCTTTAGAGGCTCAAACAGTTCTGAGATTATTTGGTTGTTTTTAATCATTTACTTCTTTATTTGTCTTGATTTTGTATTTTTTGGGTGATGTCAGCCTACAGAAGTGACAAAAATCAGGACAAAAGAGCTTTTGTAACACACACTTTCAAAAGCAACTCAACCATGAATGTCAGCAGACAAAGTTTGTTTCTTTTAACCGAGCGTCTGCTCCTTCCTCTGAGCGGCCTTTCAGACTGTGACTCCTCAGCCTCCACCTCCTCCTCCTCGCTTGTGTTTTTTAAGCGGTTGCACCCTGTGCAGGAATTCACTGCTCTCTGGTTTGACGGAGCGGCTTGTAAACCCCACCAATTAGGACGGGCAATTGGCATACAAAGAGGCCGCTCCTGAATAAGAGGTGGGAGGCTTTCCTCCCTCCTCTGTCGCTGTCAGGGGATCTGAGGAGGAGGAGGAGGAAAAGCCAGCCGGCCGTGTTTTGACAGCCTGAATAGACGGAGCAGTGGAAGTGGCTGAGGAAGGCTTTTGTTATGCTAACTGCTGGCTAACAGGCCCTTATTCATGTGTCCTCGACACCAAATGACTTGATTTAATTATCTTGTTGCTTCTCGTGGAGGAGAAGGCTTCAGGACGGGAGCGGCGGAGGGTGAGGATGATGAGGGAGGGTGGAAAGGTCACTCTCCAGATTCCAGGGGAATAGTTTTTTTCTCTTGACAGGATAACGGCACGAGCGTCTCCCGCCTTTGCAGAGGCACTATGTAATTCTGCCCAGATGTTTCCATGTTTTTACTACATGTAGTTTGAAAATCTGTGATCTCACCTGACTTCATCACCCCCAGGTTATTATGACGAATCTAACCCTGATACCACAGGGAAGCTGCTCTGTGCACACGATGCACTCCTGTTTGTTTCCACTCCAACTTTAAAACAAAAACCTAAAGTAGCCCCCCGACTAAACAAACATGTCTGAAACAGTGAGTCTGAAAATGGTCATCTTTTACATTAGTCCTAGATGTAAATCAAAAGTTTCTCGTCCAGGTTCCTGCAGTTTGCAAACATCTAGCCACTAAATCAGCTCAAACCAGTCCAAAACCAAAATCTAATCCCAGTCTCAAATCAGATCAGAACCTAAGTCTGATATTAGTCCAATGAAGTCTAAAACCAGATGTAATCCCATTTTAAATACAACTAATACAAGGATGCATCAAGTTCAGAACTACATCTGAAAAACAAAAAAACACATTACAGGTGACAATTATTAGTTATGGCTGCTAGCAAAAGCAGCAGATCAAGTTCGACAGATAGGCCGGTCGGTGCTGACTTGGGCCGAGGGGCCTTGACAGATGTCAAAGAAGACGTCCTGCGTTTGTGTGAGGCGTGAGCAGCTTCATCTAAACAGCACTTTGGAAGAAAAACAACCATTTCTAAATTAAATCCAACACCAGTCCAAACCAGATCAACAAAAGTGGTTGGTTTGCCTTCGTTAACCTTCTGCATGCACCAAAACTGTTTGAGGCCGTGTGGAAGTAGTTCACACTGTTTCATTATTTTATCTACAGTTATTTTATCCTCGTCAATTCAAACCTCTTTACAATCTGCGTCTTACGATGTAACACTGGCACGAAGCAGCTTTTGTTTCACTGACTGCAGATTTGATGACTTTAAACTACATGAAAGTACCTGAAACAGATTCTGCTTGTTCCACAGTCGTTTACTGAGACTTCTCTGTGAGTGTGAGTTGGATCACTAATGAGGAAGATGAAGAGCGTCCTCCTCCTCTCCAGGGATTCACGCTCCTCCTTACCAACAAACCAGCACTCTGTTCCACACAGTAAACGTCCATCACCAGGACGTCATCCTGCTGAGCTCAGAGGGCTGTTTTTTCCATTATTACCCATAATCCTTTGTGCCTCTGTGTTTGTTTTCACTGAATGTGGAGCAGTTTTCTCAGAAGAACATAGAGATACAGAGGTTTATCTCAGATTCTACCCCTCACTGTCAGAGAGGCGTCTGAAGAACTGTCTTCAATGAACAAGAAGTCCTGAAACTGGAAGCTGTCCAAACAAAGTCCAGTACCAGTCTAAAACTAGTCTAAATACCAGTCTAAAACTAGTCCAATACTAGTCTAAAACTAGTCTAAATACCAGTCTAAAACTAGTCTAAATACCAGTCTAAAACTAGTCTAAATACCAGTCTAAAACTAGTCCAATACCAGTCTAAAACTAATCCAATAGCAGTCTAAAACTAGTCTAAATACCAGTCTAAAACTAGTCCAATACCAGTCTAAAACTAGTCTAAATACCAGTCTAAAACTAGTCCAATACCAGTCTAAAACTAGTCCAATACCAGTCTAAAACTAATCCAATACCAGTCTAAAACTAATCCAATACAGTCTAAAACTAGTCTAAATACCAGTCTAAAACTAGTCCAATACCAGTCTAAAACTAGTCCAATACCAGTCTAAAACTAGTCTAAAGGCCAGTCTAAAACTAGTCCAATACCAGTCTAAAACTAATCCAATACCAGTCTAAAACTAATCCAATACCAGTCTAAAACTAGTCTAAATACCAGTCTAAAACTAATCCAATACCAGTCTAAAACTAGTCTAAATACCAGTCTAAAACTAGTCCAATACCAGTCTAAAACTAATCCAATACCAGTCTAAAACTAGTCCAATACCAGTCTAAAACTAATCCAATACCAGTCTAAAACTAGTCTAAATACCAGTCTAAAACTAGTCCAATACCAGTCTAAAACTAATCCAATACCAGTCTAAAACTAGTCTAAATACCAGTCTAAAACTAATCCAATACCAGTCTAAAACTAGTCTAAATACCAGTCTAAAACTAGTCCAATACCAGTCTAAAACTAATCCAATACCAGTCTAAAACTAATCCCATACCAGTCTAAAACTAGTCTAAATACCAGTCTAAAACTAGTCTAAATGCCATTCTAAAACTAGTCCAATACCAGTCTAAAACTAATCCAATACCAGTCTAAAACTAGTCTAAATACCAGTCTAAAACTAGTCCAATACCAGTCTAAAACTAGTCTAAATACCAGTCTAAAACTAGTCCAATACCAGTCTAAAACTAGTCCAATACCAGTCTAAAACTCGTCCAATACCAGTCTAAAACTAGTCTAAATGCCAGTCTAAAACTAGTCCAATACCAGTCTAAAACTAATCCAATACCAGTCTAAAACTAGTCTAAATACCATTCTAAAACTAATCCAATACCAGTCTAAAACTAGTCTAAATACCAGTCTAAAACTAGTCCAATACCAGTCTAAAACTAATCCAATACCAGTCTAAAACTAATCCAATACCAGTCTAAAACTAGTCTAAATACCAGTCTAAAACTAGTCCAATACCAGTCTAAAACTAATCTAATACCAGTCTAAAACTAGTCTAAATACTAGTCTAAAACTAGTCCAATACCAGTCTAAAACTAGTCCAATACCAGTCTAAAACTAGTCTAAATACCAGTCTAAAACTAGTCCAATACCAGTCTAAAACTAGTCCAATACCAGTCTAAAACTAATCCAATACCAGTCTAAAACTAGTTTAAATACCAGTCTAAAACTAGTCTAAATACCAGTCTAAAACTAGTCCAATACCAGTCTAAAACTAGTCTAAATACCAGTCTAAAACTAATCCAATACCAGTCTAAAACTAATCCAATACCAGTCTAAAACTAGTCTAAATACCAGTCTAAAACTAGTCCAATACCAGTCTAAAACTAGTCCAATACCAGTCTAAAACTAATCCAATACCAGTCTAAAACTAGTCCAATACCAGTCTAAAACTAATCCAATACCAGTCTAAAACTAGTCCAATACCAGTCTAAAACTAATCCAATACCAGTCTAAAACTAGTCTAAATACCAGTCTAAAACTAGTCCAATACCAGTCTAAAACTAATCCAATACCAGTCTAAAACTAGTCTAAATACCAGTCTAAAACTAATCCAATACCAGTCTAAAACTAGTCTAAATACCAGTCTAAAACTAGTCCAATACCAGTCTAAAACTAATCTAATACCAGTCTAAAACTAGTCTAAATACTAGTCTAAAACTAGTCCAATACCAGTCTAAAACTAGTCCAATACCAGTCTAAAACTAGTCTAAATACCAGTCTAAAACTAGTCCAATACCAGTCTAAAACTAGTCCAATACCAGTCTAAAACTAATCCAATACCAGTCTAAAACTAGTTTAAATACCAGTCTAAAACTAGTCTAAATACCAGTCTAAAACTAGTCCAATACCAGTCTAAAACTAGTCTAAATACCAGTCTAAAACTAATCCAATACCAGTCTAAAACTAATCCAATACCAGTCTAAAACTAGTCTAAATACCAGTCTAAAACTAGTCTAAATGCCAGTCTAAAACTAGTCCAATACCAGTCTAAAACTAGTCCAATACCAGTCTAAAACTAATCCAATACCAGTCTAAAACTAGTCCAATACCAGTCTAAAACTAATCCAATACCAGTCTAAAACTAGTCCAATACCAGTCTAAAACTAATCCAATACCAGTCTAAAACTAGTCTAAAACTAGTCCAATACCAGTCTAAAACTAATCCAATACCAGTCTAAAACTAGTCTAAATACCAGTCTAAAACTAATCCAATACCAGTCTAAAACTAGTCTAAATACCAGTCTAAAACTAGTCCAATACCAGTCTAAAACTAGTCTAAATACCAGTCTAAAACTAGTCCAATACCAGTCTAAAACTAGTCCAATACCAGTCTAAAACTCGTCCAATACCAGTCTAAAACTAGTCTAAATGCCAGTCTAAAACTAGTCCAATACCAGTCTAAAACTAATCCAATACCAGTCTAAAACTAGTCTAAATACCATTCTAAAACTAATCCAATACCAGTCTAAAACTAGTCTAAATACCAGTCTAAAACTAGTCTAATACCAGTCTAAAACTAATCCAATACCAGTCTAAAACTAATCCAATACCAGTCTAAAACTAGTCTAAATACCAGTCTAAAACTAGTCCAATACCAGTCTAAAACTAATCTAATACCAGTCTAAAACTAGTCTAAATACTAGTCTAAAACTAGTCCAATACCAGTCTAAAACTAGTCCAATACCAGTCTAAAACTAGTCTAAATACCAGTCTAAAACTAGTCCAATACCAGTCTAAAACTAGTCCAATACCAGTCTAAAACTAATCCAATACCAGTCTAAAACTAGTCTAAATACCAGTCTAAAACTAGTCCAATACCAGTCTAAAACTAATCCAATACCAGTCTAAAACTAGTTTAAATACCAGTCTAAAACTAGTCTAAATACCAGTCTAAAACTAGTCCAATACCAGTCTAAAACTAGTCTAAATACCAGTCTAAAACTAATCCAATACCAGTCTAAAACTAATCCAATACCAGTCTAAAACTAGTCTAAATACCAGTCTAAAACTAGTCTAAATGCCAGTCTAAAACTAGTCCAATACCAGTCTAAAACTAGTCCAATACCAGTCTAAAACTAATCCAATACCAGTCTAAAACTAGTCTAAATACCAGTCTAAAACTAATCCAATACCAGTCTAAAACTAGTCTAAATACCAGTCTAAAACTAGTCCAATACCAGTCTAAAACTAGTCTAAATACCAGTCTAAAACTAGTCCAATACCAGTCTAAAACTAGTCCAATACCAGTCTAAAACTAGTCTAAATACCAGTCTAAAACTAATCCAATACCAGTCTAAAACTAATCCAATACAGTCTCAAACTAGTCTAAATACCAGTTTAAAACTAGTCTAAATACCAGTCTAAAACTAGTCTAAATACCAGTCTAAAACTAGTCCAATACCAGTCTAAAACTAGTCTAAAGGCCAGTCTAAAACTAGTCCAATACCAGTCTAAAACTAATCCAATACCAGTCTAAAACTAATCCAATACCAGTCTAAAACTAGTCTAAATACCAGTCTAAAACTAATCCAATACCAGTCTAAAACTAGTCTAAATACCAGTCTAAAACTAGTCCAATACCAGTCTAAAACTAATCCAATACCAGTCTAAAACTAGTCCAATACCAGTCTAAAACTAATCCAATACCAGTCTAAAACTAGTCTAAATACCAATCTAAAACTAGTCCAATACCAGTCTAAAACTAATCCAATACCAGTCTAAAACTAGTCTAAATACCAGTCTAAAACTAATCCAATACCAGTCTAAAACTAGTCTAAATACCAGTCTAAAACTAGTCCAATACCAGTCTAAAACTAATCCAATACCAGTCTAAAACTAATCCCATACCAGTCTAAAACTAGTCTAAATACCAGTCTAAAACTAGTCTAAATGCCATTCTAAAACTAGTCCAATACCGTCTAAACTAATCCAATACCAGTCTAAAATAGTTAAATACCGGTCTAAAACAGTCCAATACCAGTCTAAATAGTGAAATACCAGTCTAAAACTAATCCAATACAGTCTAAACTAGTCCAATACCAGTCTAAAACTCGTCCAATACCAGTCTAAAACTAGTCTAAATGCCAGTCTAAAACTAGTTCAATACCAGTCTAAAACTGATCCAATACCAGTCTAAAACTAGTCTAAATACCATTCTAAAACTAATCCAATACCAGTCTAAAACTAGTCTAAATACCAGTCTAAAACTAGTCAATACCAGTCTAAAACTAATCCAATACCAGTCTAAAACTAGTCCAATACCAGTCTAAAACTAGTCTAATACCAGTCTAAAACTAGTCCAATACCAGTCTAAAACTAATCTAATACAGTCTAAAACTAGTCTAAACTACTAGTCCAATAACTAGTCTAAATACCTCTAAAACTAGTCCATACCGTCTAAACTAATACCAGTCTAAAACTAGTCCAATACCAGTCTAAAACTAAGTCCAATACCAGTCTAAAACTAGTCCTAAATACCAGTCTAAAACTAGTCAATACAGTCTAAAACTAATCAAACTAGTAATACCAGTCTAAAACTAGTCTAAATACCAGTCTAAAACTAGTCCAAATACCCAGTCTAAAACTAATCCAATAATACCAGTCTAAAACTAGTTTAATACAGTCTAAAACTAGTCAATACCAGTCTAAAACTAGTCCAATACCAGTCTAAAACTAGTCCAATACCAGTCAAACTAATCCAATACCAGTCTAAAACTAGTCTAAATACCAGTCTAAAACTAATCCAATACCAGTCTAAAACTAGTCTAAATACCAGTCTAAAACTAGTCCAATACCAGTCTAAAACTAATCCAATACCAGTCTAAAACTAATCCCATACCAGTCTAAAACTAGTCTAAATACCAGTCTAAAA